>NC_092769.1:66562457-66859957 GCF_047496795.1 Chiloscyllium punctatum
AATATTTTGCATTTGTCTTCACTATTGAGGATACAGAGACACTCTAATTATATTTGCAAATCAAGAAGTGAAAGGCAGTGTCAAACCTAATGAAATTACAATCTCGAGGCAAGCTGGTGGTGCCGTAGCTGACGAGTCCCCAGGTCCTGATGGACTTTATTCCAGGGTCTTAAAGGTGATGTTTAATGAGGTACTGGTGGGTTAGTATTGATTTTCCTATTTGCTAGATTCAGGAAAGTTTCCATCTGATTTGAAAGCAGCAAACATAACTCATCTGTTCGAGAAGGGTGTGGAAGGCAGGAAACACGGAAACTATATGCCAGTTACTTGAGGTCCATCTTGGGGATGTTGTCAGAATTGATCAATAGGAGTTTATAACTGGGCACTTAGAATAACCCAAGGTTTTTGGGAACAGCCATCGTGATTTTGTGAAGGGGAAAACGTGTTTAACTAATTTATTGAAGTTTTTATCAAGGAGTAACATACAGGACGCCTGTAGGCATAATGTTCTTGGATTTCCAGAAGGCATTTGATAAGGCATTGCATAAAATGTTACTGAACAAAGTAGCCGCGCATGGTGTAGGGGACTGGGGTGGCACAGTGGCTCAGTGGTTAACACTGCAGCTTCACAGCATCAGGGACCTGGGTCTGAATCCAGCCTCGGGCGACTCAGTGGCGTTTGCACGTTATCCCCGTGTCTGTGTGGGTTTTCTCCGGGTGCTCCAGTTTCTTTCCCACAATCCAAAGATGTGCAAGTTAGGTGAATTGGCCATGCTAAATTGCCTGTAGTGTTAGGTGCATTAGTCAGGGGAAATGCAGAGGAAATAAGGGAATGGATCTGGGTGGGTTACTCTTCGGAGGGTCGGTGTGGACTTGTTGGGCCGAAGGGCCTGTTTCCACACTGTAGGGATTCTAAGTAAGATTGGTTGGCTGGCAGAAAAGAAACAGTATCCTTAAATTGGTCTATTTCAGATTGGCAGGATGTGACAACGTGAAGTTTGTGCTGCAACCTCAGCTTCTTACAATATATATACTTAGATGGGAGAACAAAAGGATAGTAACTAAATTTGAAGGTGTGATGAGCCTGATCTTAAGAGTGGTTCTGTGCTGTTTCTCTTGCAGATGTGGTGGCGCCGAAATATCTCCTTCAGACAGGGAGTTGGTAAAGAGCTTTGAGTTCTCCCTGGGTGTTTTTTGTCTTTAAAAAAAATGATACAGAGGATTCATGAGTGGGCAGGATGAGGACTCACATAGACCCAGGAAGGCTTTTAGTTTTACTTTCAGTTAGAAGAGTCGTCCTACAGGTCAGCCGGATCAAAGAGTGTGCTTCATTGTTTCTTGTCTTTGTCCTCTTATCCATACAGCCCACCCTTCTCCCTGTCTGGCCAGGAATCGTTGATTTGACTTGGTTAGTCAGTGTGGCCAGAAAACCCAACTTCTACTGTGAATTCCGCTCAAATTCAGGGGAAATCATCACCTGGTCAAGATCTGTGAAATCCCCATTTTCAAAGATACCACCTTTCCCATTTCATTCTGGCAGTCTGTACATTTGAAATGAGTCTAACATCCTTCCCTTCTAATTTCCTGTACCTGTGTTCTGAAGTAGTGGAACATGGATTCCCTACCTCCAATTCTTGCCTGACTTGCTCTCTGTCGATCCCCATGTCCTCCCTGGGAAAACCAATGGAAAGAGAAATGATACACGGTAACAGTCAGGATTAACAGCTCTGGTTTTGCACATCTGTTTGAACAACTAGGTGCAGAATTACTGAGCCCAGGGGATAAAGAAAGCAATTTATCAGATTGAACTGTGGGTTTCCAAATTTTTCTGTGTCTCACCACACGCAAGGGCAGCAGTACGAGTTTGTGTGACAGAATAAAAAACGCATTGTTACAAAGAATTTAAATAATGAAGTGCTTCATAATGCAAGAGTGACTAGGATCGCCCACTCACCCAAAACTCACCAGCTTGGATTTGCATTTTGTGCAAATGTCTTTCAAGTGAAGAGAGACTGCTGCAGATAGTTCCAGTCAAGTAATTTGCATTCGGAGGAGGAAAGAGTCAAACAGTTGTGGGACTTGGGAGTTTTTTTTTTATTCGTTTGTGGGATGTAGACTTTTCTGGCTGGGCTGACACTCATTGCCCATCTTTAATTGTCCCCAGTGGTGGTGAACTGCCTTCTGCAACCCCTCACTCTAGTCCTATTAGGATGTCATGTTGAGGTTGTACAGGGCATTGTTGAGCCCTCTTCTGGAGTACTGGGTCCAGTTCTGGTCGTCCTGTTATAGGAAAGGTATTATCAAGCTGGAGAGGGTTCAGGAAAGATTTACCAGGATGTTGCTGGGAATGGAGGGTTTGAGTTATAAGGAGAGGCTGAATAGGTTGAGATTTTTTTCACTGGAGTATAGGAGGTTGAGAGGTGACCTTATTGAGATTTATCATCATGAGGGGTATAGATAAGGCGAATGGCCGGTCTCCTTTCCCTAGGGTGGGGAATTTCAAGACCACGGGATCTATTTTTAAAGTCAGAGGAGAAAGATTTTAAAAAATCATGAGGGGCATTTTTTTTGTTTTTACACAAAGAGTGGTTTGTGTGTGGAATGAACTTCCTGAGGAAGTGGTGGATGCAGGTACAGTTACAACATTTAAAAGACATTTAGGTAAGTAAATTAATATGAAATATTTGGAGGGATATGGGCCAAGCGTTGGCTGATGGGAATAGTTTAGTTTGGGATTATGGTCGCCATGGACTGACTGGACCGAAGGGTCTTTTCCATGTTGTGGATACACCACTGTTAGGGAGTTGGAGGTGGGTGAGGTTTGTTCCAGGATTTATAGAAATGCTATGCAGATGAAGTCACAAGGCAGCAAAAAAGCACAATCTGACTACATAACATGACAAAATAAAGGCTCCAGAAATGATCGTTTTTTTTTTTCCCTCACACTTCTTGAGTTCACTCCCCAATTGCTGGCCCAAATCATGGTGCTGTTATTGCCATCATGGGTAGGCCGAGAAGGTAGGTCCTGAATTCACCACAGCTGGATCAGGGATCGAATCCGGAGCTGGTGACACCAAATCGATCTACACCAGCCATCCAGGCCAACCAAACCATCACCCTGCTGCATTGCTGTAGCAGTGCACACCATTACATGCATGCTGTATCCCACAGCTATGGACACTGATAGTAGAAGCTCTGATTTCTTTCCATCAAATGGCTGACCAGCAATATCTGGATTTACAACCTGCCAATGGCCTCTGTTGTTAGGACTTAAAGGTGGATTCTCCAGCTCTCTGGCTGCATTATGTATGCAAGCTCCTTGGCCATCAA
Organism: Chiloscyllium punctatum; assembly: GCF_047496795.1. Classification (NCBI taxonomy): domain Eukaryota; kingdom Metazoa; phylum Chordata; class Chondrichthyes; order Orectolobiformes; family Hemiscylliidae; genus Chiloscyllium; species Chiloscyllium punctatum. Next base: position 66,565,788 of record NC_092769.1, read on the forward strand.
CTCTTGAGATTGGGACTCGAGTCCCTGTCTCAGTGGAGACAAGGTCAAAAGTCACACAACATCAGGTTATAGTCCGACAGGTTTATTTGAGATCACAAGTGTTCAGAGCGCTGCCCCTTTGTCGGGTGAAGTGAGGAGAAGCATACAGGCACAGAATTTATAATCAGAGACCTCAAACAAATGGTGCGAGTGCAGTATCGACAGGTTGAATAATAGATCTCTGCAGGTAATCAAGAGTATCAGACAATCTGAGTAAAGTGTCAACAGCTGAACAGCATGCAAAGGGATGACCTATAATCTGATTAATTCAGGCAGACAGATAATTATAGAAAATTAGAAATATGATGGTGCTGGAGACAAACCAAGGGACTGGAATACTATGATACGTGTAAGAGTCACATTGCATGCCAAAGTAACAACTAATCCAAAAGTGACAAATCACACAACACCAAGTTATAGTCCAACAAGTTTAACTGGAAGCACTAGGAGCGGTGCTCCGAAAGCTAGTGTGCTTCCAGTTAAACCTGTTGGACTATAACGGTGTTGTGTGATTTGTCACTTTGTACATCCCAGTCCATCACCGGCATCCCAAATCAATCCAAAAGTGTGTAAACTAATTAAGATAGGTACTTGTTACTTTGGTTAGATCCTTGGCATACAATTCTTATACCTATCAGGTTATTCTAGTCACTCGATTTGTTTCCAACATCACTTTATTTTTAATTTTTTTGTAATTATCTCTCTGCCTCAATTCATCAGATTATACTGTAGATTATGCCTTCATATGCTATTCGGCTGTTGACACTTTAATCAGACTGTCTGACACTCTAGATTACCTGCAGAGATCTATTCTTCAGCCTGGACAGTCCACTCACACCATTTGTTTGAGGTCTCTGATTATAAGTTTTGTGCCTGTATGTTTCTCCTCGTTTCACCTAACAAAGGGCAGCATTCCGAAAGCTTGTGACTCCAAATAAACCAGGTGGACTATTGTTGTGGAATAGAGGGACTTAGGAGTACAAGTACATAGTCCTTTGAAAGCAGTGTTACAGGGAGACAGGGTGGTGAAGAAGGCATTTAGCTTGCTGGCCTTCATCGGTCTAGGCACTGAGTATAGGAGTTGGGATGCTATGTTATAGCCGTATAAGTCATTGGTGAGGCCACACTTGGAGTGCTGCATACAGTTTTGGTCACAGTGTTATAGGAAAGACATAGTTCAACTGGAAAGAGCGCAAAGAAGATTTACGAGGATGTTGCCAGGCCTGAGTTATAGGGAGAGGTTGGACTTCATTCCTTGGAATGAGGAGTGACCTTACTGATGTGTATAAAATCATAAGGGGTATAGATAGGATGAATGTATATAGTCTTTTTCCCAGGGACGGGGAATTGACAACTAGAGGGCGTAGGTTTAAGGTGAGAGGGGAAATGTTTAAGAAGATCTGAAGGGCAACTTATTCACACAGTGAGTGTACATGGAATGGGCTGCCAGAGAGAGTGATTGAGGCAGGTACAATAGCATCATTTAAAAAACATTTGGATAGGTACATGAATGAGAAGGGTTTAGAGGGATATGGACTAAATGCAGGCAATTGGAACTAGCTGAGTGGGGACCAGGGACCAGTTTTGGCCAAAGGGCCTGTTTCCATGTTATGACTATAACCTGGTGTCATGTGACCTCTGACCTTGTCCACCCCAGTCCAACATCAGTGGGGAGAGAGAGTGATGCTAACCAGACCAAGCCATGAATTCTTTGAGGTGGTAACGAGCAGGTTAGACCAAGGCGAGCCAATGGATATTATCTGTCTAGATTTCCAGTAGGCCTTTGATATGGTGCCGCACAGGAGGCTGCTGAGTAAGATAGGGGCCCATGGTGTTAGCGGTAAGGAAATAGCATGGATAGAAGATTAGCTGTGTGGAAGAAGGCAGGTTGAGTTAGTCGTTAGGAAAGCAAACACAATGTTGTCATTCATCTCGAGAAGTCCAAAACATAAAAGCAGGGATGTACTTCTGAGGCTTTATAAGGTCCTGGTCAAACCACATTTAGAGTACTGTGAGCAATTTTGGACCCATACATCAGGAAGGATGCATTGGTCCTGGAGTGGGTCCAGAGGACGTCCACAAGAACGGTTCCAGGAATGAAAGGCTTAACATATGAGGAATGTTTGAGGACTCTGGGACTATAATTAATGGAGTTTAGAAGGATGGGGAAGGGGGGGAATCTGATGAAACCTACAGAAAACTGAGTGGCCTAGACAGAGTGGACGTTGGGAAGATGCTTCCATTGGTAGGAGAAATGAGGACCTTACGGCATAGCTTAAGAATAAAGGGAAGAATTTAGAACGAAGATATGGAGAAACTTCTTCAGCCAGAAAGCGGGGAATCTATGGAATTCATTGCCACAGAAGGCTGCAGAAGCCAGGTCATTGAGTACGTTTAAAACTGAGATAGATAACTTCTTGACTGCCAAGGGGATCAAAGGTTACTGACAGAAAATGAGAAAATGGGGTTGAAAATCTTATCAGCCATGACTGAATGGTGCAGCAGACTTGATGGGCTGAATGGCCTAATTTCTGCTCCTTGTCTTAAGGTCTTACGGATGGATGGGTTAGTAATTTTGCAGATGAAACAAAGATCATGGAGTCATGGATAATGTAGAAGATTGTCAAGGGATACAGCAGGATATAGATCAGTTGCGAATATGGGCAGAGAAATGGCAGATGGAGTTTAATCCGAGCAAGTGTGAGGTGATAATGTTAAGGAAAAGTATACAGTTAATGGTAGGACACTTAACATGCTTGATATACAGAGGGATCTTGGGGTTCTAGTCCATAGCTCCCTGAAAGTGGCCACATAAGTAGACAGGGCTGTAAGAAAAGCGTATGGGAAGCTTGCCTTTATTGGTCAAGACACTGAGTACAAGAGACAGGAAGTGAGCTTATAAAAGTTTAGTTAGGCCGCCTTTTTAGAATATTGCATTCAATTCTGGTTGCCACACTACAGGAAGGACATGGAGGCTTTGTGAGAGGGTGCAGAAGAAGTTTGTCAGGATGCTGCCTGGATTAGAGGGTGTGAGCTAGAAGGAGAGACTGGAAAAATTGGAGCTGTTTCCTCGGGAAAAGCAGAAGGTGAGGGGAGACCCAATACAAGTTTATCAAATTTTGAGTGGCATAGATCAGGTTGACAGCAAGGATCTTTTATCAGAGTTGAAATGTGTCATACTAGAGGGCATGCATTTAAGGTAAGAGGGGAAAAGTTCAAAGGGAGATGTAAGAGGCAAGTCTTTTTACACAGAAGGTGCCCAGAACATTCTGTCTGGGGTAGTGCTGGAGACAGATACAGTGTAAGGGGCTTTTAGATAAGCACGTGAATAAGCAAGGAATGGTGGGATATGGACAGGCAGAAGGGATTACTTTAACATGGCATCATGTTTGGCACAACATTGCGCGGCAAAGGGTCTGTTCCTATGCTGTCCTGTTCTCTGTTCTATATTCTAAGCCAGCAAACCCAGCATGGAATGCAGTAGGTATATGATCATATGCAACAACCTATATCTATTTAACACCTTTTACCTTATAAACTCTGCAATGGTGCTTCACATGATATGGCGCTACAATGGAATCACACTGGACCAGTAATCCAGCTCAGGTCAATGCTCCCTGGACCTGGGTTCAATCTCAACTTGGCATTTAGAATATAAAGCCAGTCTCAGGACATAATAACTGTCATACAATCATTGATTCTTGTAAGAACCCATCGGGTTCACAATTGTCCTTTAGGAAAACCTGCCATTGTCACGTCAAAGGTTCCTCACGGCAAACTGGTTAGCAAGGTGAGATCACATAGAATACAGGGAGAACTAGGTATTTAGATGCAGAACTGGCTCAAAGATAGAAGACAGAGGGTGGTGGTGAAGGGTTGCTTTTCAGACAGGAGCCCTGTGACCAATGGTGTTCCACAAGGATCATAAGACCATAAGAGATAGGAGCAGAAATTAGGCCATTCAGCCGATCGAGTCTGCTCTGCCATTTAATCATGGTTGATAAGGTTTTCAAAGTTGAGAGTGTGATGCTGGAAAAGCACAGCAGGGTCAGGCAGCACCCGAGGAGTAGGATAATCGACGTTTTGGGCAAAAGCCCTTTATCAAGAATGGATTCCTGATGAAGGGCTTATGCCTGAACTGTTGATTCTCCTGCTCCTCGGATGCTGCCTGACCCGCTGTGCTTTTCCAGCACCACCCTCTCGACTCTGATCTCCAGCATCTGCAGTCTCTCACTTTCTCCTGATAAGGTTTCCAACCCCATTTTCCTGCTTTCTCCCCGTAACCCTCTAACCTCTTGGCAACCAAGAACTTATCTATCTCTGTTTTAAACGTACTCAATGATCTGGCCCCCACAGCCTTCTGTGGCAGTGAATTCCATAGATTCCCCACTCTCTTATCTCCATTTTAAAGGGTCTTCCCTTTACTCTTAACGTGTGCCCTTGTGCCTTCAGCTCTCCAGTCAATGCAAACATCTTCCCAATGTCCACTCTGTCCAGGCCTTTCTGAGCAAGGGTCATTGGACCTGAAACGTTAACTCTTTAACTATTTCTCTTCACAGATGTTGAGCTTTTCCGGCAATTCTTGTTTTTTTTTGTTTCTGATTTACAACATCTGCAGTTCTTTTGACTTTTCAATCAGCAGATTAGCTGAGCCAGAGGTGAAGTCCATTAAGAAGCTCACAAGTGGTGCAGCATTTTGAATACCCTCACCATTGTCTGAGGCTTGGTCTGCGATGTGAGAATCTCCTGGCTGTTGTATTGGAGAAGCCCCTTACACTGTATCTGTCTCCAGCACTACTGAGGCAGCCAAACCATGAGGAAGTTGGTACAAAGTCCTGAACTTACTTGATGTGGTAGCTGTAACGCATCTTCAGTTTGTAGACAGTCCTTCCTGCATGGACAAACCTGGTCGCGGGTAGCGGATAGGTGAATGCTTTCAGAGGCATTGGGAACACTGCAGGAATTCTACAAGAATAAAGCAAGGGTCAACCTTCAGGAAGAACGCCAAGGGCTTTGCTGGAATGACGGACCAGATATAAGTGGGGAGAAGGGGGCGGTTAAGGGTAGAAAAGACTAAGAGAACATTTAATAAAATTTTTGAAACTTAATACTGCAACAGAGTAGCAGCAGAAGGGTGATAAACAGAAGATGCAGATTTAAGGCAAATGACAAATGAAGCAGAGGGGAATTGGGAAAGATTTATATAGCCATTTTCATGACTTCGGGGCATTTCAAAGTGCCTCACGGTAAATTAAGTACTATTTGAAGTATATAAAAGCCACCCTTGTCCGAGAGGATCATTAGAGCGGGGGGAGGAGGGGTGTGGGGTGGGGGGGGAGAGGAGGTGAGAGACGGGGGGGGGGGGGGGGGCGAGAGAGGGGGGAGGGGGGAGAGAGAGGGGGCAAGGGGGGAGGGGGGGTGAATGTGGAGAGAGAGAGGGGAGGAGGGGTGTGGGGGGTGGGGAGAGAGATGGGAGAGAGAGGAGAGGGGGAGAGAGCAGGAGAGGGGGAGAAAGGGGAGATAAAGGGAGGGAGAGAGAGTGGGGTGGAGAGAGACGGGGAAGAGAGAGAGAGGAGGGGGAGAGAGAGTGGGGGGAGGAGGGAAAGAGAGTGGGGAGGGGGAAGAGAGAGTGGGGAGGGGGGGAGAGAGGGGAGAGAAAGGGAGGGGGAGAGAGTGGGGGGGGAGAGAGACGGGGGAGAGAGAGACAGAAGGGGGACAGAAAGGCAGGACAGAGAAAGAGGGAGGGAGGGGGAAGAGAGAGTGGGGAGAGAGAGGGGGTAGAGAGGGGGGAGAGAGAGAGGTGGGGAGAGAAGAGGCAGGGAGAGATAGAGATGGGGCAGAGAAAGAGGGAAGAGAGAGAGAGGGGGGAGAGAGAGATAGAGAGGGGCGGGGGGGAGATAGAGATTGGGGGGGTGCAGAGAGAGAGGAAGGGGAGGGAGAGAGAGAGATGACTGGTGATTTAACCTGAGGGTCACCACACCCCAGGTAAGGGGGGAGGTTGAGAAGGAGAACCCTTCATGGTAAACTCAGCCGGTGCAGGAACCGAACCCACGCGGTTAGCGGCACAAACTAGAGAACTGAGCTGATGGGCCCCTACACCTGAAAAAGCAGTCACTGTTGTATTGGAGAGAACCATGGCTTCATATAATTTGTGCACAGTCAGCTCCCAGTAACGGCGAAGCTGTAGGCACCGGATAATTTGCTTCGGCCGGCTGAGGGATAAACACTGGGCTGAGGGCACCCTGGAGGATGGGCGAGGGCAGACGGAGCCAGGGTTGACCACCTCACCTGAAAGGCAGCGCCTCTAACAGTTCAGCATTCCCTCAGTCCTGCCCCTGAGGGGTGCCAGCCTGGAATTGTGCCCCCTCAAACCCAGCATGGGACACGGTGCTGTGGATTTGGGAGTGAGGTGTGCGACCAACCCCACCAAGTTGCGCAGCGAGGAGGTCAGAGGTGAAAGGGCATCGGAAACAGGTTCAACCGTGACCTACCAAAGTAAATCGGATAAAATGAGAGCAATAGAAAAGCAAGGGGGGATCTTCGACAGACTTTTCAAAGAGAAACTGTGAGAAAGGGAAGGGAGGGTGATGGTGCCCTGCACTCGATGCCGTGGGGTATTATTTAACCGTTAGCCTCAGTGTGAAGATGACAGCAGGAATCCACAGATTCATTCAGTGTCCCACAGTCTAAATTAAATTGGGAACCATCAGCACCAACCACCACTGTAGAATTCTTAAAACCACTTTTTCCTGGCAGACATGAGGGATCTGTTAGTGCCCACAGCCCCTGACACGGGGACCTGTTAGTGCCCACACCCTGACACGGGGATCTGTTAGTGCCCACACCCCCTGACACGGGGATCTGTTAGTGCCCACACCCTGACACGGGGATCTGTTCGTGCCAACGCCCCCTGACACGGGGATCTGTTAGTGCCCACACCCCCTGACACGGGGATCTGTTAGTGCCCACACCCCCTGACACGGGGTTCTGTTAGTGCCCACACCCCCTGACACGGGGATCTGTTAGTGCCCACACCCCCTGACACGGGGATCTGTTCGTGCCCACACCCCCTGACACGGGGATCTGTTAGTGCCCACATCCCCTGACACGGGGATCTGTTAGTGCCCACACCCCCTGACACGGGGATCTGTTAGTGCCCACACCCCCTGACACGGGGTTCTGTTATTGCCCACACCCCCTGACACGGGGATCTGTTAGTGCCCACACCCCCTGACACGGGGATCTGTTAGTGCCCACACCCCCTGACACGGGGATCTGTTAGTGCCCACATCTCCTGACACGGGGATCTGTTAGTGCCCACATCCCCTGACACGGGGATCTGTTAGTGCCCACATCTCCGGACACGGGGATCTGTTAGTGCCCACATCCCCTGACACGGGGATCTGTTAGTGCCCACATCTCCTGACACGGGGATCTGTTCGTGCCCACACCCCCTGACACGGGGATCTGTTCGTGCCCACACCCCCTGACACGGGGATCTGTTCGTGCCCACACCCCCTGACACGGGGATCTGTTAGTGCCCACATCTCCGGACACAGGGATCTGTTCGTGCCCACACTCCCTGACACGGGGATCTGTTCGTGCCCACACCCCCTGACACGGGGATCTGTTAGTGCGCACATCCCCTGACACGGGATCTGTTAGTGCGCACATCTCCTGACACGGGGATCTGTTAATGCCCACACCCCCTGACACGGGGATCTGTTAGTGCCCACATCCCCTGACACGGGGATCTGTTAGTGCCCACATCCCCTGACACGGGGATCTGTTAGTGCCCACACCCTGACACGGGGATCTGTTAGTGCCCACACCCCCTGACACGGGGATCTGTTCGTGCCCACAACACCTGACACGGGGATCTGTTAGTGCCCACACCCTGACACGGGGATCTGTTAGTGCCCACACCCCCTGACAAGGGGATCTGTTAGTGCCCACACCCCCTGACATGGGGATCTGTTAGTGCCCACATCTCCGGACACGGGGATCTGTTAGTGCCCACATCCCCTGACACGGGGATCTGTTAGTGCCCACACCCCCTGACACGGGGATCTGTTAGTGCCCACATCCCCTGACACGGGGATCTGTTAGTGCCCACGTCTCCTGACACGGGGATCTGTTAGTGCCCACGTCCCCTGACACGGGGATCTGTTAGTGCCCACACCCCCTGACACGGGGATCTGTTACTGCCCACACCCCCTGACACGGGGATCTGTTAGTGCCCACACCCCCTGACACGGGGATCTGTTAGTGCCCACACCCCCTGACACGGGGATGTGTTAGTGCCCACATCCCCTGACACGGGGATCTGTTAGTGCCCACACCCTGACATGGGGATCTGTTAGTGCCCACATCCCCTGACACGGGGATCTGTTAGTGCCCACATCCCCTGACACGGGGATCTGTTAGTGCCCACACCCCCTGACACGGGGATCTGTTAGTGCCCACACCCCCTGACACAGGGATCTGTTAGTGCCCACATCCCCTGACACGGGTATCTGTTAGTGCCCACATCCCCTGACACGGGGATCTGTTAGTGCCCACACCCCCTGACACGGGGATCTGTTAGTGCCCACACCCCCTGACACGGGGTTCTGTTATTGCCCACACCCCCTGACACGGGGATCTGTTAGTGCCCACACCCCCTGACACGGGGATCTGTTAGTGCCCACACCCCCTGACACGGGGATCTGTTAGTGCCCACATCTCCTGACACGGGGATCTGTTAGTGCCCACATCTCCTGACACGGGGATCTGTTAGTGCCCACATCCCCTGACACGGGGATCTGTTAGTGCCCACATCTCCGGACACGGGGATCTGTTAGTGCCCACATCCCCTGACACGGGGATCTGTTAGTGCCCACATCTCCTGACACGGGGATCTGTTCGTGCCCACACCCCCTGACACGGGGATCTGTTCGTGCCCACACCCCCTGACACGGGGATCTGTTCGTGCCCACACCCCCTGACACGGGGATCTGTTAGTGTCCACATCTCCGGACACGGGGATCTGTTCGTGCCCACACTCCCTGACACGGGGATCTGTTCGTGCCCACACCCCCTGACACGGGGATCTGTTAGTGCGCACATCCCCTGACACGGGATCTGTTAGTGCGCACATCTCCTGACACGGGGATCTGTTAGTGCCCACACCCCCTGACACGGGGATCTGTTAGTGCCCACACCCCCTGACAAGGGGATCTGTTAGTGCCCACACCCCCTGACATGGGGATCTGTTAGTGCCCACATCTCCGGACACGGGGATCTGTTAGTGCCCACATCCCCTGACACGGGGATCTGTTAGTGCCCACACCCCCTGACACGGGGATCTGTTAGTGCCCACATCCCCTGACACGGGGATCTGTTAGTGCCCACGTCTCCTGACACGGGGATCTGTTCGTGCCCACGTCCCCTGACACGGGGATCTGTTAGTGCCCACGTCCCCTGACACGGGGATCTGTTAGTGCCCACACCCCCTGACACGGGGATCTGTTACTGCCCACACCCCCTGACACGGGGATCTGTTAGTGCCCACACCCCCTGACACGGGGATCTGTTAGTGCCCACACCCCCTGACACAGGGATGTGTTAGTGCCCACATCCCCTGACACGGGGATCTGTTAGTGCCCACATCCCCTGACACGGGGATCTGTTAGTGCCCACACCCCCTGACACGGGGATCTGTTCGTGCCCACATCCCCTGACACGGGGATCTGTTAGTGCCCACACTCCCTGACACGGGGATCTGTTAGTGCCCACACCCCCTGACACTGGGATCTGTTAGTGCCCACACCCCCTGACACGGGGATCTGTTAGTGCCCACATCCCCTGACACGGGGATCTGTTAGTGCCCACACCCCCTGACACGGGGATCTGTTAGTGCCCACACCCCCTGACACGGGGATCTGTTAGTGCCCACACCCCCTGACACGGGGATCTGTTAGTGCCCACACCCCCTGACACGGGGATATGTTAGTGCCCACACCCCCTGACACGGGGATCTGTTAGTGCCCACACCCCCTGACACGGGGATCTGTTAGTGCCCACTCCCCCTGACACGGGGATCTGTTAGTGCCCACATCCCCTGACACGGGGATCTGTTAGTGCCCACACCCCCTGACACGGGGATCTGTTAGTGCCCATACCCCCTGACACGGGGATCTGTTAGTGCCCATACCCCCTGACATGGGGATCTGTTAGTGCCCACACCCCCTGACACGGGGATCTGTTAGTGCCCACACCCCCTGACACGGGGATCTGTTAGTGCCCACACCCTGACACGGGGATCTGTTAGTGCCCACACCCTGACACGGGGATCTGTTAGTGCCCACATCCTCTGACACGGGGATCTGTTAGTGCCCACATCCCCTGACACAGGGATCTGTTAGTGCCCACACCGCCTGACACGGGGATCTGTTAGTGCCCACATCCCCTGACACGGGGATCTGTTAGTGCCCACATCCCCTGACACGGGGATCTGTTAGTGCCCACATCCCCTGACACGGGGATCTGTTAGTGCCCACACCCCCTGACACGGGGATCTGTTAGTGCCCACATCCCCTGACACGTGGATCTGTTAGTGCCCACATCTCCGGACACGGGGATCTGTTAGTGCCCACACCCCCTGACACGGGGATCTATTAGTGCCCACACCCCCTGACACGGGGATCTATTAGTGCCCACATCCCCTGACACGGGGATCTATTAGTGCCCACACCCCCTGACACAGGGATCTATTAGTGCCCACACCCCCTGACACGGGGATCTATTAGTGCCCACACCCCCTGACACGGGGATCTATTAGTGCCCACATCCCCTGACACGGGGATCTATTAGTGCCCACACCCCCTGACACGGGGATCTATTAGTGCCCACATCCCCTGACACGGGGATCTATTAGTGCCCACACCCCCTGACACGGGGATCTATTAGTGCCCACATCCCCTGACACGGGGATCTATTCGTGCCCACACCCCCTGACACGGGGATCTATTAGTGCCCACATCCCCTGACACGGGGATCTATTAGTGCCCACATCCCCTGACACGGGGATCTGTTAGTGCCCACATCCCCTGACACGGGGATCTGTTAGTGCCCACACCCCCTGACACGGGGATCTATTAGTGCCCACACCCCCTTACACGGGGATCTATTTGTGCCCACATCCCCTGACACGGGGATGTGTTAGTGCCCACATCCCCTGACACGGGGATCTGTTAGTGCCCACACCCCCTGACACGGGGATCTGTTAGTGCCCACACCCCCTGACACGGGGATCTGTTAGTGCCCACACCCCCTGACACGGGGATCTGTTCGTGCCCACACCCCCTGACACGGGGATCTGTTAGTGCCCACATCCCCTGACACGGGGATCTGTTAGTGCCCACATCCCCTGACACAGGGATCTGTTAGTGCCCACACCCCCTGACACGGGGATCTGTTAGTGCCCACACCCCCTGACACGGGGATCTGTTAGTGCCCACACCCTGACACGGGGATCTGTTAGTGCCCACACCCCCTGACACGGGGATCTGTTAGTGCCCACATCCCCTGACACGGGGATCTGTTAGTGCCCACATCCCCTGACACAGGGATCTGTTAGTGCCCACACCCCCTGACACGGGGATCTGTTAGTGCCCACATCCCCTGACACGGGGATCTGTTAGTGCCCACACCCCCTGACACGGGGATCTATTAGTGCCCACATCCCCTGACACGGGGATCTATTTGTGCCCACATCCCCTGACACGGGGATCTGTTAGTGCCCACATCCCCTGACACGGGGATCTGTTAGTGCCCACACCCCCTGACACGGGGATCTGTTAGTGCCCACACCCCCTGACACGGGGATCTGTTAGTGCCCACACCCCCTGACACGGGGATCTGTTCGTGCCCACACCCCCTGACACGGGGATCTGTTAGTGCCCACATCCCCTGACACAGGGATCTGTTAGTGCCCACACCCCCTGACACGGGGATCTGTTAGTGCCCACACCCCCTGACACGGGGATCTGTTAGTGCCCACACCCCCTGACACGGGGACCTGTTAGTGCCCACACCCTGACACGGGGATCTGTTAGTGCCCACATCCCCTGACACGGGGATCTGTTAGTGCCCACACCCTGACACGGGGATCTGTTAGTGCCCACACCCCCTGACACGGGGACCTGTTAGTGCCCACATCCCCTGACACGGGGACCTGTTAGTGCCCACACCCCCTGACACGGGGATTTGTTAGTGCCCACACCCCCTGACACGGGGACCTGTTAGTGCCCACATCCCCTGACACGGGGATCTGTTCGTGCCCACATCCCCTGACACGGGGATCTGTTAGTGCCCACACCCCCTGACACGGGGACCTGTTAGTGCCCACACCCTGACACAGGGATCTGTTAGTGCCCACACCCCCTGACACGGGGATCTGTTAGTGCCCACACCCTGACACGGGGATATGTTAGTGCCCACATCCCCTGACACAGGGATCTGTTAGTGCCCACACCCCCTGACACGGGGACCTGTTAGTGCCCACACCCTGACACGGGGATCTGTTAGTGCCCACACCCCCTGACACGGGGACCTGTTAGTGCCCACACCCTGACACGGGGATCTGTTAGTGCCCACACCCCCTGACACGGGGACCTGTTAGTGCCCACACCCCCTGACACGGGGATCTGTTAGTGCCCACACCCCCTGACACGGGGATCTGTTAGTGCCCACACCCCCTGACACGGGGATCTGTTAGTGCCCACACCTCAAACAGAGGAGATCCGTTAGCCCCGCCCCTTTGATCCCAGTGACCGTTGGTCCCGCGCCTGTCACTAGTGACCTTTGACCCCGCCATCTGATTCGGGAGATGACTTCGTCCTGCCTCCTGACGCGGGAGATCTTTTCCTCTCTGCTCCACCCCCCACGACGTCAGAAATCCGTTAACCACGCCCCTGAACTGGGGAGCCGTTAGCCCCGCCCCATGACGTAAGAATTGCGTTCATCCCGCCCCTGAACCGGGAGAGCCGTTAGCCCCGCCCTCTGACGTATAAAATCATTTAACCCCGCCCCTGACGCTGTTGATCCGTTAGCCACGCCCCCTGACGCGTGCACCCCTTTGCACCGCCCCAGACACGGGAGATCCGTTAGCCCCACCCCGTGACGCTCGTGATGAGTTAACCCCGCCCCCTTGAGCCGGGAGACCCGTTAGCCCCGCCCCCTGACTGGAGGCGGGAATTCCTTGTCACGTGTTTGAGGGGTCACTGCTGCCAACAGGATGGAGAGGGTGACCATTCCCCATGGGAATCCATTGGGAGGATGGATCTATCAAAGAAATTGTGTTCAACTAAGTCAAAGGTCACAGGAACACCCAGTTATGGTCCAACAGGTGTAACTGAGACCATTAGCATTCAATAGACAATAGACAATAGATGCAGGAGTAGGCCATTCAGCCCTTCGAACCTGCACCGCCATTCAATATGATCATGGCTGATCATTCCCAATCAGTATCCTGTTCCAGCCTTATCTCCATAACCCTTGACTCCACTATCTTTAAGAGCTCTATCCAATAAGGAGCCCCTGCCCCTTACTCAGGCAGCTCCTGAGGGAGAATACACCGGGCAGAGAGTTAAAAATCACACAACACCAGGTTATAGTCCAACAGGTGTAATTGGAAGCACACTAGCTTTCGGAGCGACGTTCCTTCATCAGGTGATTGTCCACCTGAGCGTCGCTCCGAAAGCTAGTGTGTTTCCAAATAAACCTGTTGGACTATAACCTGGTGTTGGGTGATTTTTAACTTTGTACACCCCAGTCCAACATCGGCATCTCCGAATCATCGGGCAGAGAATCTTTTACTGATACATTCAGTCTCCAACGTATTCTCTCTCACTAGCTGCTGGAAGGCGTGGGAGATCCAAAAGCTGGCGGTTTCAGATAAACCCGTTGGACGATAACCCGGTGTCGTGTGACTTTTGACTTTGTCCACCTCCGCTCCGTGTTAAACTATGTTATTGTAAGACCATAAGACATAGGAGTAGAAGCAAGGAGTCCAGAACTAGAGGGGCATAGGTTTAGGGTGAGAGGGGAAAGATACGAAAGAGACCTAAGGGGCAACTTTTTCACCCAGAGGGTGGTACGTGTATGGAATGAGCTGCCAGAGGATGTGGTGGAGGCTGATACAATTGCAACATTTAAAAGGCATCTGGATGGGTATATGAATAGGAAGGGGTTAGAGGGATATGGGCCGGGTGCTGGCAGGTGGGACTAGATTAGGTTGGGATATCTGGTCGGCATGGACAGGTTGGACCGAAGGGTCTGTTTCCGTGTTGTACATCTCCATGACTCTATGACTCATTCGGCCCATTAAGTCCTTTGAGGAAGTAGCCAGCAAGGTGGACACATGAGATTCCGTAGATGTAGTGTACTGGGATTTCCAGAAGGCCTTGGATAAAATGCCACATCAAAGGTTACAGCACACAGCAAGGCATCCATGGTGTAGTGGCTAATGGATGAGCCCAGATATAGGGTTGGGTAACTAGCAAACTGTGCAGGGGATGTGGGGAGGGTCTGTAGAGAGATTCTGATACAGTGTGAGTGGGCAAGGGTCTGGCAGGTGGAGTGCAATGTTGGTCAATGTCAGGTTATTCACTTTGGAAGTAAAAATAGTAGGTCAGAGTATTTGTTAAATGGCAAAAAAAACAACTGAGCACTTTGGATTGGTAAGATGTAATCAGTGGAACGCCTCAGGCATCAGTGCTCTTGCCTCAGCTATTTACATTCTATGTCACCGATTTGGATAATGGGACTGAGTGTACAGTTGCTAAGCTTGCTGATGGCACAAAACCTAGGCAGGAAAGGAAGTTGTGGAGGGGTGTGTGACTCTCAAGCTGGGACTTTGGAGTCACAATTTCCAAGACAGCAATGGCCACTCTAGGGCACCCTCCCATCCCCTGACCCTCACTCTCACTCGTCTTGAAGCCGGTTCATCGTGGATAATTATTTGGGAACTCCTGACATTAGAGGTCTGCAACAGATTTCATAGTTTCATAGTATTAGGAGCAGGAGTAGGCCATTTGGCCCATCAAGCCTGCTCTGCCACTCACTAAGACCATGGCTGATCTATCCATCGTCTCAGCTGCTCCTATCCCATTATCCCCATAACCCTTAATTTCCCCTACCATGTAAAAACCCATCCAGCTGTGTCTTGACTATATTTAATGAAGCTGTCTTTACAGAGATTTCCATAGATTCGCTACTCTCTGAGAAAAGCAGTTTCTCCACATCTCTAAATCTACTCCCCCTAATCTTGAGGCCATGTCCCTGGTCCTAGTCTCACCCACCACTGGAAACAACCTCTACCTTATCTATTCCTTTCATAATTTTGAATGTTCCTATCAGATGCCCTCGCATCCCTCTAAATTCTAGCAAGTATAGTCCCAGGCAGCTCAACCTCTCCTCATAGGGTAACCCCCTCATCTCCGGAATCAACTTGGTGAACCTCCTCTACATCACCTCCAAAGACAGTATATCCTTCCTCAAAAAAGGAGACCAGAACAGCACAGAATACTCCAGGTGCGGCCTCACCAACACCTTGTACAATCGCAGCAGAACCTCCTTGCTCTTAAATTCAATCCCTCTAGCAATGAAAGCTAATATTCTGTTTGCCTTCCTGATTACCTGTTGCACCTGCAAATCAAATTTTAGTGATTCATGTACAAGCTCTCCTAAGTCCCGCTGCACAACAGCATGCTGCAGTCTTTCACCATTTAAATAATACTCTGACCTACTATTTTTACTTCCAAAGTGAATAACCTCACATTTACCAACATTGTACTCCACTTGCCAGACCCGTGCCCGCTCACACTGCATCTAAATCCCTCTGCAGATCCTCCGCATCCCCTGCACAGTTAGCCTTTCCACTCAATTCAGTGTCATCAGTAATTTGGATACGTTCCACTCGGTCTTCTCTTCCAAAGCATTTATATATATCAGCAACAGTTGCAGGCCCAACGCTGACCCCTGTGACACCCCGCTCACCACTTATTTCCAACCAGAGAAACACCCATTTATCCCAACTCTCTGTTATCTATTGGTTAACCAGTCCTCTATCCATGCTGGTACATTCCCCTCTACTCCATACATTCTTATCTTAGGGGTGAGTCTTTTATGTGGCATCTTATCAAACACCTTCTGGAAATCCAAGTATACTACATCCACCTGTTCCCCTCCATCCACCGCAATAAAATTGGCAACTGGAATATAAAATGGGAAAGTGCAATCTTGTTCAATTTAACAGGATGAATTTTTAAAAAGCAGCAAACACTTTAAGTGGGGAGAGATTGCACAACACTGCGGTGCGTGAGCTCTGAATGTTCTTGGTACATGAAACCCAAAAGGTTAGTGTGCAGGTCCAGCAAGTGATTAGAAAGGCAAATTGAGAGGTCACCTTATTGAACATACAGACAAGGAGCAGTAGAACATTTAGCCCTCCAACTGGCTTGTACATTTCATAAAACCATGGCTGATCGGATTGCCACCTCAAATTTGCCGTTCCACTCCCCCTCCTTGCTTACTCGGCATCTGCTGTAAAAATATCCAAAGACTCTGCTTCCCACTGCCTCTTTAGGAATGATTTGGAGACGCCGATGTTGGACTGGGGTGTGCAAAGTTTAAAAATCACACAACGCCAGGTTATAGTCCAACAGGTTTATTTGGAAGCACTAGCTTTCGCAGCGCAGCTCCTTCATCAATCACGTGATGATGGAGCGTCACTCTGAAAGCTAGTGCTTCCAAATAAACCTGTTGGACGGTAACCTGGTGTGTTGTGATTGTTAACTTTTAAGGAAGAGGACTCCAAAGATTCTTGACGCTCTGTGATTCCTGCTCCTCTCGCCTCAGCAGTGCCTCAAATGGCTGACCCCTTAATTTGGAAGATTGGCGCCTCATTCTAGATTCTCTCTATGACAGGAAGCGTTCTCTCCACATCAACCCTATTGAGGTCTTACAGCTTTCAAGCAAGTCACCACTTAGTCGTCCAAACTCCAGAGGAGGCAAGCCCAGCCTGTCCAACCGTTCCTCATAAAGCAACTCAGGTATTATCATTGCATTCGATTCTGGCCGCCACATCACAGGAAGGATGTGGAGGCTTTGGAGAGGGCGCAGAAGACATTTACCAGCATGCCTCCTTGGATTAAAGTGTATGGACTGTAAGATGAAGCTAGAAAAACTCAGGTTGTTTTCTCTGAAGTGGTGGAGACTGAGGGGAGACGTAATAAAAGTCTATCAACTTATGAGCTGCAGAGATGGGGTTGATGATCGGAATCTTTTTCCCAGAGTTGAAATGTCTAAAATTATAGGGTGGGGGGGGGGGGGCGGCAGGGGGGAGGCTCAAAGGAGATGTGAGGGGCATGTTTTTTATACAGAGGGTGGTAGAAGTCTAGAACATGCTGCTAGGGGTGGTGTTGAGGCAGATATGATTGGGGTGTTTAAGCAATTTTTACAGAAGGGAATGAATATGCAAAGAATAGAGGAATGTTAACCGTGGGCAGGAAGAAGGGATTAGTTTAATTTGGCATCACATTGGACAGTGAGGGCCTTTTTCCTTGGGTGGCGATGGCTAGCAAGAGGGGACACAGCTTTAACTTGAGGGGTGATAGATAGAGGACAGATGTCAGAGCTAGTTTCTTTACTCGGGGAGTAGTAGGGGGCATGGAACGCCCTGCCTGCAACAGGTAGCGGACACACCAACTTTAAGGGCATTGGATAGGCAAACGGACAAGAATGGAAATAGTGTAGGTCAGACGAGCTTCAGATTGATTTCACAGGTCAGCACAACATCGAGGGCCGAACAGCCTGTACTGCGCTGCTCTAGTCTATGTTTGGCACAACATAGTGGGCCAAAGGTCCCAGTCCTGTGCCGCACTGTTCTATGTTCCATTAATTTAACAAACCCTCTCTGAGTTGCTTTGAACACATTTCCATCCTCCCTTGAATGAGAAGAGATTAATACACTACACAGTATTCCAGATGGAGTCCAACCAGTGCCCTGCAGACCTGGAGCACAACCTCCCTACTTTTGTATTCAATTCCCCTCACGATCAACCATGCATTCTGTTCAATTTCCTAATTCCTTGCTGTGCCCGTACACCAGCCTTTTGTAATTTGTGCATGAGGACACCCAGATCTCTCTGCATCTCAAAGCTCTGCAATCTCTCAGCATTTTGTCATATAAATACTTGTTGTCACATTGGACACCATTTTCCAGATCTTTGCTCACATACTTAGCCAGTCTCTCTTGTTTTATAGCCCCCTTATTGTCCCTTTCACAACTTATGTATCTTTGTGTCATCAGCCAGTTTGGCAGCCATACAATCCATCCCTTCACCCTGGACACAGAGGTAGATGATGGAAGGTGTGGGCTTGAGTGCCTTAACTAGCCATTAAGTGATCAGTTAATGGCCTTAATTAGCAGCAGGTCGAGAAAGTGGACCTTTGTGCCTAGAAATTAATTGCAAAGGTGGCAAAGCAGGACAGTCAATCCCCAAGACCATCTCGCGCCCATTATTCCCCCTTCTCATCTCCTCCCTTACCATCTCCAGGGAGGAGAAGATGGGGTCAATCTGACATGAATAGAAAAGTGCAGCATGAAAATAGGCCAACCCCTCTTCACCTTACCCTGTCTTTCTACCTATTTCTTGACCTCCCTCCTCCACCATGTACTTATCCAGTTGATGTACTCGTCCACAGAATGTAGGCAATCCTAGCTAGGCCCGAATTTGTTGCCTGTCCCTAAATACCCCTTGAGGTCATGTTAATCTCCCTCCAAAATGTTAGGTGATGAGCTACCTTTCAAATCAATGCAGTACATTCCTTTTAGACTGGGGTAGTAGTTTGATACAACTGTTAGGAGCAGTTAATTTGTGAGGGGCCTGGAGTCACATGTCGGCCAGACCAGTTTAGTGAAGGGAATTTGCTTCCCTTGAGGGCTTTGGTGAACCAACCCATGTGTTTTTATGACAATCACCATGGCCTCAACTTCCAGATTCATCTGTTGAGCTCAAATTCCACCGATTGCCGTGATGGGATTTGAACTCATGCCTCCAAGACCATTAGCCTGACTCACCAGATCGGTGAACCTGAGACATTCCCGCAACACCACCACCTCTTCTTGTACACACTGCCACTATTCAGGCCTCAAGCAGTCCACATTCATAGGATCATACAGGCCCTTCAGCCCATCAAGATTGTACTGCTCAAAAAACCACTCTAGTCCCACTTGCTTGCACTAGCCATAGCGTTTTGAATGTTATGACACTTCAAGTGCTCATTCAAGGACTGTTTGTAAGGTTTCCTGTCTCAACTATCCTCCATTTCAGACCCACTCCACCCTCTATTTTTCCTCAAATCCCCTCTAAACCTCCTGTCTTTCACTTTAAACCTATGCTCCTGTTCTTGACCCTTCCTGTAAGCTGCTTTCTATCCACCCTCATAATCTTCTACACCTCTGTCAGGCACCACCCAACCCCCCCAACTGCACCAAAGAAAACAACCCATGCTTATCCAGCCTCTCTCCAAAGTTGAAATGCTCCCTCCCAGGCAACATCCTGGTGAATCTCCTCTACGTCCCCACCTTCCTCTATATCAGTCAATGTTAATCAGTCAACCTTTGGTCCCTGACCTCACTTCCCAGTGTGGGTCCACCTATACCAAATAGACTACAGCGGTTCAAGAAGGCAGCTCACCACTCACCTTTACAAAGGGCAGTGAGCAATAATCGCCGCTTTATGGCAGCACGGTGACTCAGTGGGTTAGCACTGCTGCCTCATGGCGCCAGGGACACGGGTTCGATTCCAGCCTCGGGCGACTGTCTGTGTGGAGTTTGCACATTCCCCCCGTGTCTGTGTGGGTTTCCTCTGGGTGCTCTGGTTTCCTCCCACAATCCAAAGATGTGCAGGTTAGGGTGGATTGGCCATGCTAAATTGTCCCATAGTGCCCAGGGATGTGCAGGCGAGGATGGATTGGCCATGCTAAATTGTCCCATAGTGCCCAGAGATGTGCAGGTTAGGGTGGATTGGCCGTGCTAAATTGTCCCATAGTGCCCAGGGATGTGCAGGTTAGGGTGGATTGGCCGTGCTAAATTGTCCCATAGTGCCCAGGGATGTGCAGGTTTGGGTGGATTGGCCGTGCTAAATTGTCCCATAGTGCCCAGAGATGTGCAGGTTAGGGTGGATTGGCCGTGTTAAATTGTCCCATAGTGCCCAGGGATGTGCAGGTTAGGGTGGATTGGCCATGCTAAATTGTCCCATAGTGCCCAGGGATGTGCAGGTTAGGGTGGATTGGCCGTGTTAAATTGTCCCATAGTGCCCAGGGATGTGCAGGTTAGGGTGGATTGGCCGTGCTAAATTGTCCCATAGTGCCCAGGGATGTGCAGGTTAGGGTGGATTGGCCATGCTAAATTGTCCCATATGCCCAGGGATGTGCAGGTTAGGGTGGATTGGCCGTGCTAAATTGTTCCATAGTGCCCAGGGATGTGCAGGTTAGGGTGGATTGACCGTGCTAAATTGTCCCATAGTGCCCAGGGATGTGCAGGTTAGGGTGAATTGGCCGTGCTAAATTGTCCCATAGTGCCCAGGGATGTGCAGGTTAGGGTGGATTGGCCGTGCTAAATTGCCCCATAGTACCCAGGGATGTGCAGGTTAGGGTGGATTGGCCGTGCTAAATTGTCCCACAGTGCCCAGGGATGTGCAGGTTAGGGTGGATTGGCCGTGCTAAATTGTCCCATAGTGTCCAGGGATGTGCAGGTTAGGGTGGATTGGCCATGCTAAATTGTCCCGTATTGCCCAGGGATGTGCAGGTTAGGCTGGATTGGCCATGCTAAATTGTTCCATAGTGCCCAGGGATGTGCAGGTTAGGGTGGATTAGCTGTGCTAAATTGTCCCATAGTGCCCAGGGATGTGCAGGTTAGGGTGGATTGGCCGTGCTAAATTGCCCCATAGTGCCCAGGGATGTGCAGGTTAGGGTGGATTGGCCGTGCTAAATTGCCCCATAGTGCCCAGGGATGTGCAGGTGAGGGTGGATTGGCCGTGCTAAATTGTCCCATAGTGCCCAGGGATGTGCAGGTTAGGGTGGATTGGCCGTGCTAAATTGTCCCATAGTGCCCAGGGATGTGCAGGTTAGGGTGGATTGGTCGTGCTAAATTGTCCCATCGTGCCCAGGGATGTGCAGGTTAGGGTGGATTGGCCGTGCTAAATTGTCCCGTAGTGCCCAGGGATGTGCAGGTTAGGGTGGATTGGCCATGCTAAATTGTCCCATAGTGCCCAGAGCAGAGGGATGAGTCTGGGTGGGATACTCCCTGGGAAGGGGAGGGGTTTGGTGTGGGCTGAATGGCCTGCTTCCACATAGGAATTCCATGGGAGAAACCTCCTTCACTAGAGAGTGGGCGAATGTGGAAATATCAACCACGGATGTGAATACAACAGACACATTCCTCGGAGGACTGATGGATAAAGTCAAGGGGAGAAAAGTCATGATTTGGAGATGCCGGTGTTGGACAAACTTAAAAAGTACACAAAACCAGGTTACAGTCCTACACGTTTGACTGGAAGCACACTAGCTTTCAATCACCTGAAGGAGCAGCACTCGGAAAGCTCGTGCCTCTAATTAAACCTGTTGTACTGTAACCTGGTGTTGTGTGATAACCCTCTTCTAGCTTATCTCTCCACGCTTCAGGCTCACTGCCTTTATTCCTGATGAAGGGCTTTTGCCCGAAACGTCGATTTCGAAGCTACTTGGATGCTGCCTGAACTGCTGTGCTCTTCCAGCACCACTAATCCAGAATCTGGTTTCCAGCATCTGCAGTCCTTGTTTTTACCTAGTTGATTTTAACCCTACTGCGAATCCTCTTGCAAGGATGCCTGCCTTGAATAAGTTTTCCTCCTCTCTCTACAAGAATCTCAGGGAGTCCCTCTCCCACTGCAACTCCCAGGTCATTTCCTCTGCCCTGAAGCTCTTCAACCACGTCGTGAACTCTATGCGACTTTCTCCCCACCCCCCACCCTCCTCTAGCTTATCTCTCCACGCTTCAGGCTCACTGCCTTTATTCCTGATGAAGGGCTTTTGCCCGAAACGTCGATTTCGAAGCTCCTCGGATGCTGCCTGAACTGCTGTGCTCTTCCAGCACCACTAATCCAGAATCTGTGATTTTTAAGTTTGTCCACCCCTGTCCAACACCGACCTCTCCAAACCTTTACAGAGGAACCTCGATTATCCAATATATCAATTATCCGGACGGAGGGGCAGGATTGGGGGACGCGGATGGGGTGTGTTGCTGCCTCGTGTCTTGAACGGGGAGCGACTTAATAAACCCGTTCGACTGTAACCTGGTGATTCTTAACAGGGGAGGAAAGGACATGTTGATGAGGCTAAGATGATGGGCTGGGTGGAGGGAGTTTGGTGCAACACAAAATGGGCCTGTGGAGACTTTGCCAGGACAATTGTACTCTCTCTCTCTCTCTCGTAGTAAAAAAAAAGGCAGAGGTTTGAAAAAAAAAACATCCTGTTCGAGAGAATGGAATTTCAGACACCAGGATGTCAGAACGTCATGTCGGCTAAAGCACCCCCAAAAAAAAATCTCACAAAGGTCATTTACTGGAAAGCCGATCAAAACAGGATGTGGGTGGGTGTCTGCTTGGTGAAGAGGTATCAATCCTCCAGCTGCGAGTACACGCGTGGTCAGGGAGAAAGGACCAACTCTGACGCAGCTCTCTCTTGGGTAAAGGTACCTGTGCGGCAGAGCACTGATAGCTCACCTCCTCCGTTTTAACCGCTTGCGAGAAGTTTTCCCCTCGCACACCACCGTGAGCTCTTTGCCAGTGACCCACTTTCTGCGGGTTATCTTCCCCCCCCCCCACCCCCCCAACAACTATTTAAAATTTCCCTTCCCTCGCCCCCAGCTAAAATGAATGTTTAGTTGTTTCGATGTTCCCTTCGACGGGGCTTTATTTTTAAAAGCATGTTCAGCCAGTGGGTTTCCCCAACCCCCCTCCCCCAAGCATATCCCCTCAAATATAAACCGCACCCTCAAGTGAGGCCTCAGAACCCACCAGAGTGAGTTACTATTGGGAGACCATCTCCACCTACCCCCCCCCTCCCCTCCAGCGCCCACTCAATTCGAACGTGTCATGTGGGAAAGTCCACAGTCTGAGTCTGTTTTCTTATCTTTATTTTTTTATTATATAAAAAGGATTGACTGAATTCAACAAGAATGGATGCACATCCAAAACTGGACTTACACAACTTTATACATTAACTTTACAAAATGAAGGCGTATCTTACACTGAGGTAAGGGGACGGTGTCTATTGAGCTTATTTCTGTTTAGTGTATAAATCTCCTCGGCAAGAACTGTTTCTTGTAATGCTGCTCGTTTCCTCCATCAACTCTGTGGCACGTGGAGAGAGCACGCTACATCAGAGCAACATGGGCAGGACTTCATCTGTTTCACAAGCCCCAGGGGTTAATGCACACAAATCCACACTTTTCTCCCCAAAAGGACTAAGGGGAAGGGGGGTAAGAGGTTGTGGATTCCTACGACACTGGCGGGTTCATTCAGGCCACTGGCTGTCCGATTGACCCCACCACCACCCCAATCCACCCTGCCATCTTTCTACAAATTACGTTTCTCCCCCTCTCTTCAGGTATTTATCCTCCACCCCTGTTCTTTTTTTTTCCCAAAAGTTCCGATTGAATCTCCTTCCACCACTCTCTGAGGCTGCACTTCCAAGATCGCACTGCGTTAACGAAAGGTTCTCGTCTCCTGTTTGGGTGCCTTTGCTGATCATCCCCTCCCCCCCACCTCCATGATTACTGAGCCTCCCGACCTTGGGAACGGTTTTGACTCTATCAACCCCATCGGCATCACAGAACCGAAGAATGGAGACCATTTGGCCCGTTTGCACATTTTGCCTCAGTGCCCAACTGCTGCGTTTTCCCTGTGAACCTGCAAGTTGTTCCCATTTAAATAATCATCCCAGTGTCTCTCTTGAACACCTCAACTGAACCTGCCCCCAGCAGGCAGTGAGTCCAGACCCTGAGCACTTGCGGTGTGAGAAAGCTTTTTTTCTAAACTTTACAATTGCTTCTTTCACGGAACATTTTTGAAAACCCTTGTGCCCTTTGTTCCTCCATCCTTTGACAAGCAGGACTAGTTTCTCCCTCAGTCCGGACCCCCAACGACTTCGATGAAACCCCCCTTTTGACTTCTACTTTCCAAGCAGAACAGTCCCAACTTCTCCAACCCTCTACCTGAAACTTCCGATCCCTGGAACTATTTTTGTGAACTACTTTCACTACTCTCTCCATGTACCATTCCTTTGGACCAAGTGGTGCACAGAAGTCCACACAAGACTCCAACTGGGATCTAACAGCGTCCTAAATAAGGTTTTCTTTTAGATTAGATTCTCCACAGTGTGGAAACAGGCCCTTCGGCCCAACAAGTCTGAAGAGAAACCCATCCAACCCATTCCCCTACCCTATATCTACCCCTGACGAATGCACCTAACACTATGGGCAATTTAACATGGCCAATTCACCTGACCTGCATGTCTTTGGACTGTGGGAGGAAACCGGAGCAAACCCGCACAGACACGGGGGAGAATGTGCAAATGCCACGCAGACAGGCGGGAATCGAACCCAGGGTCCCTAGTGCTGCGAGGCAGCAGTGCTAACCACTGAGCCACCGTGCCACCCAGTTCACCGTAACCTCCCCCTTTCTGTGCCTTTAGTGATGAAGCCTAGAATGCTGCACAGCTCTACCTTCCCTGCCACCAAATCCTTGATTTCAAACACATCTGTAAAGGCTCCTTTTAACCTTCACTGGTTTAAAGAAGGACGGTCTCAGCTTCTCCAATGAGCTGAAGCCCAACCCTGCCAATCCTTGGTGCCCACTCCACATTCCCGAAAACCTTTTGCATCCTGCCTGATGTGGGTGCACTGGAAAAATGCAGAGAACGCCAAATGAGCCAAGCAATGCCAGGAAGGTGGGGCATCCAATCCGCCAAGTGGCTGTCCGGAATAACCACTCATACTAACTGAATTCTCAATTCCCTCCTTGATGGACTAGGCCTGTGGATCTGGAGTTTTAGGACGATTGGGAAGGAGACCCTGTTGCCGAATCTTTTCACCTTGGGACCGACACAAGCGTGCCAAATTTCCCAAAGGGGCTTGACAGGATCGAGGTGACACCTCCAAACCCGACAGGGAATTCAAGAAAAATGGGGGTCCTAGTCTCAGGTTGAGGAAGGGGGGGGGGGGAAGCCATTTAGGAGTGACATGAGGGAAGACATTTTTTGCTTAGGTGGTTGTGAGTCTCTGGAATTCTCTACTGAGGGAGCTGCGGACGCTTAGTCATTGAACATATTCCGAGACGGAAAGTGACCAATGGCTAGACAGGAAGGGAAACATGGGACAATGGGCAGATCGGGTGGAATGGCTGAGCAGGTTTGAGGGGCTGAATGGTCCCTATTTCAGAATAAATCAGCTATCAGTGTTTTAAAAAAAAAGGGCTTTGGAACAACCCAGTAGGGAATGCTTAAGGAAGCTGGTTTCGGTGGGAACTGAATGGTAATTACATTTAAACACACATACCTATGCATGTTTGGAATGGATGACTTGTCGCAGAGGGGACAGGGGTAAGTGAGCACATTTTACCCCAATCTCTCTCTGCGTGACTTCTATGCCTACCCCCCCCCCCCCCCCCCACCCCTAGCAACCAAACAAGGCAGCTCTTGTCTGAGCAAGAGGAGACCGTTCACATCCTCATCCATGAAGCCATTGTGGTGAAAATGCCATCTGGCTCACCAATGCCCTTCAGGGAAGGAAATCTGCCTTCCTTACCCAGTCTGGCCTACGCTTGACATCTGGCCCACAGCGTTGATTCTGACCCGCCCCCAGTCGAAGTGGAAGAGCAACACTCCGTCCAAGGGCAGTTAGGGATGGGCAACAGATGCTCACCAGTAACGCTCACCTCAGATGAATCAAGAAAGAGAAACTCAATTTGGTCCCATTAAAAGAAAAATCCATCAATTTTCCGTTGAGATCTTAACTGACTGACAGCGGCCTTTGTTGTTTACAGAGGAAGCTAAGCGTTTCACTACATTTGAAGAAATGTTCCCAGACATCTCCCCATTTAACAGCCTGGCTCTCATTCTGGGCTTCGTCAAGTGCGCAGTCACGAAATCCCTTGGGTGCACCTTCCCCCTGGCGAACCCTGGCAGTTCGAGGTGATGGGTAGACCTTGGGTGACCCTCAGGTGCACCTTCCCCCTGGTGAACTCCAGCAGTTCGAGGCGATGGCTCACGATCAACTTCAAGGGGCAGTTAGGTCAAGGCAATTAAATGCTGAACCCAACCAGCGATGCCCACCTCAATTACACATTTTTTTAAAAAATGCTGCACATTTTAACCTCTTTACAGACTGCACCCTATCCAGGTCAAAAATGCACTCGCATGTGTGACAGGTTTGAAATACATACTCAAAAGAAAAAGAGCATTACGTCTGCGATAGGATGGGGAACAGGAATTGCAAAGTGGGGGGGGGGAACATGGACTCTCCCACGTG
The DNA here is from genome assembly GCF_047496795.1 of Chiloscyllium punctatum. NCBI lineage: Eukaryota > Metazoa > Chordata > Chondrichthyes > Orectolobiformes > Hemiscylliidae > Chiloscyllium > Chiloscyllium punctatum. The sequence goes on from NC_092769.1 coordinate 66,592,444, forward strand.
TGACAAAATGGAAGAGATCCAAAGTGCGTCCCAAATCTTTGACAGCTCACTCCCTGAGCGTCCAGCAAAGCGCGGATCCACTGCCGCGTCTGTTCGCGAGACCGGAGATGGAAGGAAAGAAAGAAAAAAAAAAGAAAAGGTTTCACTTTCCAGGCGGCAGGAGCCGACGCGGTTCACGGGACTTTGGCAAAACACGTGGTGACACGCCGGCGTACAGTTCGTGCCGCAGCCCCCCCCCCCCTCTTTCCCACCGCGGGATTCTCAAACCCGTTTCAGAGATTGCCCCCCAAAAAAATCGCTCCGAAGTCACGCTGCACAGTCCACGTCGCTTACCACCGTTCTGGGGAGTCTGTGAACAAAGCTGATAGGGACGGGGCGGGCTCAAGGGGCAGAATGGCCTCCTTCTCCTCCCATCGTACGTGCCTGTCGGCTGCGGGTCCAGTAACTTCACTCCAGTTGTCGTCGGGAGTCACTTATCGTAAGGCAGGGGAGTCAGGGTGAGCTTCAGAGCCCACCTGCTTCTGGATGGCGCCTGCTGGAAGTCCACAGTTACCTCACATTCTGCCCCCCCACCCCCACCCCACCCCCTTGAGCCCCATTGCACCCTAACCCCCACCAACCCCCACCCCCCCACCACCCCAACACTCTCTCGCTTGAGAGAGAGCTGCAGTCTAGTACATCATGACCTCTGCTTTCTGCCAGTCTTCAGCCAGGAAGTCTGTCACGTTGACGTGTTGCTTGCCGATGAGGGCAGTGCCAGGCGCGGGCAGCATGGAGCAGTGTGGCTCGTGCTGCTGAACAACCTGCCTCCACTGCTTCAGCTCATCCTGCAGGCCCTGGATTTCCTTCTTCAGCGAGGCGTTCTCTCTCTCCAGCTGCTCGTACTCCTGAAGGGACAAACACAAGACAGCTCACGCTCAGAGACAGCTCACGCTAAGGCACCCAGCCGCAACGCGACTCCCCCACCCCCTCCCCGGCTCACAGAATCCCCTGCGGTGCTGGAAGAGGCCATTCGGCCCATCTGAAGAGCGCCCTATCCAGATCGACCTCCTCCTTCCTGGCTAATCCACCCATCCATTCCACAAGGCCGCTCCGACCAACGTGCGTGCTTCTGGACTGTGGCAGGAAACCCATTCGCGCAGATGGAAGAATGTACAAAATCCACACAGACAGTCGCCCAAGGGTGGAATCGAACCCAGGTCTGGCAGGCAGCAGTGCCAATCACTTAGCCACTGTTCCACTCCCCCTTCGGTCTGCTTTAGTACATTGACCTGTTGAGCCGGGGTTGGAGGGGGGGGCATTATGGGAACAAAGTGCCATACTGTGCCAGTCTGTGGCATGAGTCCATCACAGAACCTTAGTATGTAGGTGCAGCAAGTGGTTAGGAAGGCAAATAGCATGTTGGCATTTATCGCACGAGGAATCGAGCGTGAAAGTTTTGCTGCGGTTGTAGGTGAAACCACATCTGGCCTCTTCACTTCGGTCTCCTTACCTAAGGAAGGATACGGGATTGCTTCAGAAGCAGTTCAAAGAAAGTTTGCTCAGTGGGTTCCTGGGGAGAAGAGGGGGAGTGGTTTGATGAGGAGACATTGAACAGGTTATGCCTGTATCCATTGGAAGAATGAGAGGCGATCTTATTGGGCATACCTGGGTTGAGGGGGATATGGGCCAAGTGTTGGCAAATGGGACTAGATTAGGTTGGGATATCTGGTTGGCGTGAATGAGTTGGACCAAAGGGTCTGTTTCCGTGCTGTATGACACCCCATCCTGAGGGAGCTCAGAGGTTATTTTCCTCTTATGACAGAGTCTAGGACAAAGGAACATGGTTTAAGAATTAGGGCGCCCCTTTTAAGACTGAGATGAGGAGAAATATTTCTTTTCAGACAGTCATTAACCTCTGGAATTCTCTTGCCCAAAGCGCTGTGGGAGGAGGGCCTTTAAATTTATTTATTACTGCATTGGACAGATCCTTTGATCAATGTGGAGTGAAGGATTATGGGAGATGGACAGGAGGGGGGCCACAAACAGGGAGCGATCTTACTGAACAAGACCGCACCTGTGTACAGTTTTGGTCTCCAAATTTGAAGAAGGACATTCTGGCGATTTGAGGGAGTGCAGCGTAGGTTCACGAGGTCAATTCCTGGAATGGCGGGACTATCATATGTCGCAAGATTGGAGCGACTGGGCTGGTATACACTTGAGTTTAGAAGGATGAAAGGGGATCTGATTGAGACGTATTAAAGGATTGGACACTCTGGAGGCAGGAAGCCTGTTTCCGCTGATGGGTGAGTCCTGAACCAGAGGACACAGTTTAAAAATAAGGGGGAGGCCACTTAGAATAGAGTTGAAGAGAAACTTCTTCACCAAGAGAGTGGTGGGTGTATGGAATGCTCTTCCCCAGAAGGCAGTGGAGGCCCAGTCTCTGGATACTTTCAAGAAAGAGATGGATAGAGCTCTTCAAGACAGTGGATACTGATTGTGGATGATCAGCCATGATCATAGTGAATGGTGGTGCTGGCTCAAAGGGCCGAATGGCCTCCTCTATTGTCTATTGAATGGGAGGAGAGACTCGAGGGACCAAATGGCCTCACCCTGTTCCTATTGCTTCTGCTGTAATGCGCCTTTGGTTAACTCTTAACAGTTAGTTGGCAAGGGAATCTCAGTGCTCCTGAATGCTGTCTCAATGCCCAGGGTAGCTCAAGGGGCTGAAAGAGCACAGCAGGTCAGGCAGCATCCGAGGGAACAGGAAAATCGACGTTGCGGCCAGGAGCCCTTCATCGGGAATGACCTGCTGTGCTTTTCCAGCACCGCTCGAATCTTGACTCTCGTCTCCAGCATCTGCAGTCCTCACTTTCACCAAGGGGCTGAAGGGCCTACTCTGGCTCTTAAATCCTATGTTCGTTCCTGTGCTCTTTGGACAGAATGACACCATTTAAAATCCCTAGCCTGGCTCCTTGACGATTCTTGAATATTTTGACAGGAAGAATGTTCGGGCACCTGACCCTGCCCTTCTGCTTGTTCCAAAGTGTCCTCACAAACCCCTTCGCCCCGGTGGGGTTATTCGACTGGGCGTTGGAGGTGGGAGGCGGTATCACAGTGGAGCACGACCATACCCCGACTTTTACCCATCACTCGCGAGCCCATGAAGACACCGGTGGGGAAAACATGGGTGGCACGGTGGCTCAGTGGTTGGCACTGCTACCTCACAGCACCAGGGTCCCAGGTTCGATTCCAGCCTCCGGCGACTGTCTGTGTGGAGTTTGCACATCCTTTGCGTGGGTTTCCTCCGGGTGTTCCGGTTTCCTCCCACAGTCCAAAGACGTGCAGGTCAGGGTGAATTGGCCACGCTAAATTACCCGTAGTGTTCGATGCATCAGTCAGAGGGAAGTAAGTCTGGGTGGGTTACTCTTCAGAGGGTCAGTGTGGACTGGTTGGGCCGAAGGGCCTATTTCCACACTACAGGGGAATCTACTCTAACTCCATTCGCCGCTTTGCCTTCAAAAGCACGCCAGTGACAGGCTGCTCTCTCAGTCGAGTCAGGGCCAAGAGGATTAGATTCACATGCTTGCTCACAGCTACAACACTTGTCACTAACCACTTCCTTACAAGCCTAACCTCACACACACCTCGTGTCCAAACTTCGCATTGTTAAAGTCGATCTGGAAGGAGCAATAACCCAGAGACAGAAGGAACAGATACCCCCTTGCAAATTCAATTCTTGCTGAAAGTAAAACAGTCACTGACTCAGAGATTAGGTGCAGCGCACACAGGCACCATTCAAGTGGTCAAATGGGCAGAGGCACGGCAGGTGAAGCGCAATGTCAACAAATGTGAGGTTATCAACTTTGGTAAATAAACAGGAAGGCCAATTATTATCTAAAAGGCCATAAATTGGGAGAGAGGGGGAGGTGCAGCAAGAGCTGAGTGTCCTTGAACACCAGTTACTGAAGGTAAACAGCAAACAGGAGGCTGGAAGAACACAGCAAGCCAGGCAGCACCAGGATGTGGAGAGGTCGACATTTCAGGTGCAACCCTTCATCAGGACTGGGGGTGAGTGTAGGGAGGGCTGCAGATAAAAGGGGGCAGGGTGGGGAAGTGGGTGAAGACAAGTAGAGGGTATGACCTGGTTGGTCAATGGGAGGAATGAATCCAGTTGGTGGCAGGGAGGGGGAGGGGGGAGGGGGCTGGGGAGGGAGGTTATTTGAAATTGGAGAATTCAATGTTGAGTCCTCCGGGGTGTAGGGGCTGCCCAGGTGGAAGATGAGGTGTTGTTCTTCCAATTTGCGGTGTAGTTCGTTGTGGCAATGGAGGAGGCCAAGGATGGTCACATCGGAAAGGGAGTGGGAAGGGGAATTAAAATGGGTGGCGACTGGGGGGGTCCTTTTGGCTCTAGTTAGCTTGATGTGATGCTCGGCGAACTGTTCCCTAAGTTTACGTCTCCCCGATGAAGAGAATGCCAGATTGGGAGCACCTGATGCAGTAAACTAGGTTGGAAGTGCCAAGCAGTGAAGGAGGCTTCATAGCGAGAGGATTTGAGTACAGGAACAGGGAAGTCTTGCTGCAATTGTACTGGGGCCTTAGTGAGTATTGTATTCAGTTTGCGTCTCCTTATCTGAGGAAGAAAATTCGGGCAATTGAGAGAATGGAGATTGATTCCTGGGAATGAAGAGAGACAAATGAAGAGAAACTAGATTATTTGGGACTATATTCATAGAGTCATAGAGATGTACAGCACAGAAACACACTCTTCAGTCCAACCCGTCCATGCCGACCAGATATCCCAACCCAATCTAGTCCCACCTGCCAGCACCCAGCCCATATCCCTCTAAACCCTTCCTATTCACATACCCATCCAAATGCCTTTTAAATGTTGTAATTGTACCAGCCTCTACCACTTCCTCTGGCAGCTCATTCCATACATGTACCACCCTCTGCGTGAAAAAGTTGCCCCTTAGGTCTCTTTTATATCTTACCCCTCTCACCCTAAACCTATGCCCCTCTAGTTCTGGACTCCCTGACCCCAGGGAAAAGACTTTGCCTATTTACCCTATCCATGCCCCTCATGGTTTTATAAACCTCTATAAGGTCACCCCTCAGCCTCTGACGCTCCAGGGAAAACAGCCCCAGCCTGTTCAGCCTCTCCTCCTGAAATCCTCCAACCCCTGGCAACATCCTTGTAAATCCTTTCTGAACCCTTTGAAGTTTCACAACATCTTTCCAATAGGAAGGAGACCAGAATCACACGCAATATTCCAACAGTGGCCTAACCAACGTCCTGGACAGCCGCAACATGACCTCCCAACTCCTGTACTCAATACTCTGACCAATAAAGGAAAGCGTACCAAACGCCTTCTTCACTATCCTATCTCCCTGTGACCCCACTTTCAAGGAGCTATGAACCTGCACTCCAAGGTCTCTTTGTTCAGCAACACTCCCTAGGACCCTACCATTATATGAAGAGAAACTGGATTGCTTGGGACTATATTCGCTTGAGTTTAGAAAAATGCATAGAAACCTTTACCATTCGAACAGGACTAGACAGGGTAAACATAGAAAGGATGTTCCTGATGACCTGGAGAATCCAGAACCAGGGGGTCACAGGCTAAGGATTACGGGATGGGCCGTTTTGGACTGAGATGGGGAGAAATGTCTTCCCCCAGAGAGTGGGGAGAACCCAATGGAATTCTTTATCACAGAAAATGCTTGAGAGCAAAACTTTGAATGTTTTCATGAAGGAGTTAGATATAGTTTTTAGGGCTAAAGGGAGCAAAGGGTATGGGGGAGAAAGCGGGAACAAGCGACTGAGTCAGAGAGTCTGAGATGAACAGACCTTTCAGTCCAACTTATCCATCCCAACCAGATATCCTAACCGTATCTAGTCCCATTTGCCAGCACCTGACCCCTATCCCTCTAAACCCTTCCTATTCATATACCCATCCTGATGCCTTTTAAATGTGTCTGCAACACTTCCTCTGGCAGCTCATTCCATACACGCACCACCCCCTGGGAAACGCAGGGTTACAGGGATAGGCTGGGGGCGGCTGGATCTGGTAGGGATGTTCTTCAGAGGATCACTGTTGACTCGAATGGCCTGCTTCCACCCTAGGGATTCTCGGAGGGCGTCACGACTTACCTGGTGCAGACTGTCTGCTCTCTGTGTCTGTTTCTGTCTGCTCTTTTGAGCTGCAATCCTGTTCTTTTCCCTTCGTCTCAGTTTTTTATGATCCCCGTCGTAATCCTGCGTGTGCAAGGAGAAAAACGTTCGTGACCGTAGGGTCAGAGGAACGGTTCCCCCTCCCTCCTGCCCTCTGCACACATATGCCCAGTCCTGACCCAAAGCGCTCCCTGAGGCAGGAATCCCAGCTTCCGATCGGCTGTGCACTGGGTGCTGATCTGACAGTGGACACAGCCCTGTGCACCTCCAGTATCAGGAGGCTTTGGAAAGACCTCGCACTACTCACCTCCACCACTCAACCCACAGCAGATTGGAGCCTGGTATCCCCTCAGCAACATATTCAAGTCTCGTTTTCATTCAGCGCTGTCCATGGTCGGCAATAAATCCTCACATTACGCTGCTAATGTAGGGGCACGTTAAAACCCCAAGGTGCCATGATGCACTCTAACCCCTCCATCAGACCACACCCCTTTATTGAATAGTCTCTTCTGCCTGTGAGAGGGCCACTTTGGCCTCCAGATTAAGATCCAATGCAAAGGATGGCAACCTCCACAGCACCCCCTCAGTACTGACCCTCCGACAGTGCAGCACTCCCTCAGTACTGACCCTCCGACAGTGCGGCACCCCCTCAGTACTGACCCTCCGACAGTGCAGCACTCCCTCAGTACTGACCCTCCGACAGTGCAGCACTCCCTCAGTACTGACCCTCCGACAGTGCGGCACTCCCTCAGTACTGACCCTCTGACAGTGCGGCACTCCCTCAGTACTGACCCTCCGACAGTGCTGCACTCCCTCAGTACTGACCCTCCGACAGTGCGACACTCCCTCAGTACTGACCCTCCGACAGTGCGGCTCTCCTTCAGTACTGACCCTCCGACAGTGCGGCACTCCCTCAGTACTGACCCTCTGACAGTGCTGCACTCCCTCAGTACTGACCCTCTGACAGTGTGGCACTCCCTCAGTACTGACCCTCCGACAGTGCGGCACTCCCTCAGTACTGACCCTCTGACAGTGTGGCACTCCCTCAGTACTGACCCTCTGACAGTGCGGCACTCCCTCAGTACTGACCCTCTGACAGTGCTGCACTCCCTCAGTACTGACCCTCTGACAGTGTGGCACTCCCTCAGCACTGACCCTCCGACAGTGCGGCACTCCCTCAGTACTGACCCTCTGACAGTGCGGCACTCCCTCAGTACTGACCCCCTGACTGTGCAGCACTCCCTCAGCACTGACCCTCCGACAGTGCGGCACTCCCTCAGTACTGACCCCCTGACTGTGCAGCACTCCCTCAGCACTGACCCTCCGACAGTGCGGCACTCCCTCAGTACTGACCCCCTGACTGTGCAGCACTCCCTCAGCACTGACCCTCCGACAGTGCGGCACTCCCTCAGCACTGACCCTCCAACAGTGCGGCACTCCCTCAGTACTGACCCCCTGACTGTGCAGCACTCCCTCAGCACTGACCCTCCGACAGTGCGGCACTCCCTCAGCACTGACCCTCCGACAGTGCGGCGCTCCCTCAGCACTGACCCTCCGACAGTGCGGCCCTCCCTCAGCACTGACCCTCCGACAGTGCGGCACTCCCTCAGCACTGACCCTCCGACAGTGCGGCACTCCCTCAGTACTGACCCTCTGACAGTGCGGCACTCCCTCAGTACTGACCCCCTGACTGTGCAGCACTCCCTCAGCACTGACCCTCCGACAGTGCGGCCCTCCCTCAGCACTGACCCTCCGACAGTGCGGCGCTCGCTCAGTACTGACCCTCTGACAGTGCGGCACTCCCTCAGTACTGACCCTCTGACAGTGCAGCACTCCCTCAGCACTGACCCTCCGACAGTGCGGCCCTCCCTCAGCACTGACCCTCCGACAGTGCGTCACTCCCTCAGTACTGACCCTCCGACAGTGCAGCACCCCCTCAGTACTGACCCTCCGACAGTGCGGCACTCCCTCAGCACTGACCCTCCGACAGTGCGGCACTCCCTCAGAACTGACCCTCCGACAGTGCGGCCCTCCCTCAGTACTGACCCTCCGACAGTGCGGCACTCCCTCAGTACTGACCCTCCGACAGTGCGGCACTCCCTCAGTACTGACCCTCTGACAGTGCGGCACTCCCTCAGTACTGACCCTCTGACAGTGTGGCGCTCCCTCAGTACTGACCCTCCGACAGTGCGGCGCTCCCTCAGTACTGACCCTCTGACAGTGCGGCGCTCCCTCAGTACTGACCCTCTGACAGTGCGGCACTCCCTCAGTACTGACCCTCCGACAGTGCGGCACTCCCTCAGTACTGACCCTCTGACAGTGCGGCACTCCCTCAGTACTGACCCTCCGACAGTGCGGCACTCCCTCAGTACTGACCCTCTGACAGTGTGGCGCTCCCTCAGTACTGACCCTCCGACAGTGCGGCGCTCCCTCAGTACTGACCCTCCGACAGTGCGGCACTCCCTCAGTACTGACCCTCTGACAGTGTGGCGCTCCCTCAGTACTGACCCTCCGACAGTGCGGCGCTCCCTCAGCACTGACCCTCCGACAGTGCGGCACTCCCTCAGCACTGACCCTCCGACAGTGCAGCACCCCCTCAGTACTGACCCTCTGACTGTGCGGCACTCCCTCAGTACTGACCCTCTGACTGTGCGGTGCTCCCTCAGTACTGACCCTCCGACTGCACGGCGCTCCCTCAGTACTGACCCTCCGACAGTGCAGACCTCCCTCAGTACTGATCCTCTGACAGTGCAGCACTCCCTCAGTACTGACCCTCCGACAGTGTGGCACTCCCTCAGTACTGACCCTCTGACAGTGCAGCACTCCCTCAGTACTGATCCTCTGACAGTGCAGAGCTCCCTCAGCACTGACCCTCCAACTGTGCAGCACTCCCTCAGTACTGACCCTTGACAGTGCAGAGCTCCCTCAGCACTGACCCTCCGGCAGCGCGGCACTCCCTCAGTACTGACCCTCCCACAGTGCGGCACTCCCTCAGCACTGACCCTCCAACTGTGCAGCACTCCCTCAGTAATGACCCTCCGACAGTGCGGCACTCCCTCAGTACTGACCCTCTGACAGTGCGGCACACCCTCAGCACTGACCCTCTGACAGTGTGGCACTCCCTCAGCACTGACCCTCTGACATTGTGGCACTCCCTCAGTACTGACCCTCTGACAGTGCGGCGCTCCCTCAGTACTGACCCTCTGACATTGTGGCACTCCCTCAGTACTGACCCTCTGACAGTGCAGCACTCCCTCAGCACTGACCCTCCGACAGTGCGGCCCTCCCTCAGCACTGACCCTCCGACAGTGCGTCACTCCCTCAGTACTGACCCTCCGACAGTGCAGCACCCCCTCAGTACTGACCCTCCGACAGTGCGGCACTCCCTCAGCACTGACCCTCCGACAGTGCGGCACTCCCTCAGAACTGACCCTCCGACAGTGCGGCCCTCCCTCAGTACTGACCCTCCGACAGTGCGGCACTCCCTCAGTACTGACCCTCCGACAGTGCGGCACTCCCTCAGTACTGACCCTCTGACAGTGCGGCACTCCCTCAGTACTGACCCTCTGACAGTGTGGCGCTCCCTCAGTACTGACCCTCCGACAGTGCGGCGCTCCCTCAGTACTGACCCTCTGACAGTGCGGCGCTCCCTCAGTACTGACCCTCTGACAGTGCGGCACTCCCTCAGTACTGACCCTCCGACAGTGCGGCACTCCCTCAGTACTGACCCTCTGACAGTGCGGCACTCCCTCAGTACTGACCCTCCGACAGTGCGGCACTCCCTCAGTACTGACCCTCTGACAGTGTGGCGCTCCCTCAGTACTGACCCTCCGACAGTGCGGCGCTCCCTCAGTACTGACCCTCCGACAGTGCGGCACTCCCTCAGTACTGACCCTCTGACAGTGTGGCGCTCCCTCAGTACTGACCCTCCGACAGTGCGGCGCTCCCTCAGCACTGACCCTCCGACAGTGCGGCACTCCCTCAGCACTGACCCTCCGACAGTGCAGCACCCCCTCAGTACTGACCCTCTGACTGTGCGGCACTCCCTCAGTACTGACCCTCTGACTGTGCGGTGCTCCCTCAGTACTGACCCTCCGACTGCACGGCGCTCCCTCAGTACTGACCCTCCGACAGTGCAGACCTCCCTCAGTACTGATCCTCTGACAGTGCAGCACTCCCTCAGTACTGACCCTCCGACAGTGTGGCACTCCCTCAGTACTGACCCTCTGACAGTGCAGCACTCCCTCAGTACTGATCCTCTGACAGTGCAGAGCTCCCTCAGCACTGACCCTCCAACTGTGCAGCACTCCCTCAGTACTGACCCTTGACAGTGCAGAGCTCCCTCAGCACTGACCCTCCGGCAGCGCGGCACTCCCTCAGTACTGACCCTCCCACAGTGCGGCACTCCCTCAGCACTGACCCTCCAACTGTGCAGCACTCCCTCAGTAATGACCCTCCGACAGTGCGGCACTCCCTCAGTACTGACCCTCTGACAGTGCGGCACACCCTCAGCACTGACCCTCTGACAGTGTGGCACTCCCTCAGCACTGACCCTCTGACATTGTGGCACTCCCTCAGTACTGACCCTCTGACAGTGCGGCGCTCCCTCAGTACTGACCCTCTGACATTGTGGCACTCCCTCAGTACTGACCCTCTGACAGTGTGGCACTCCCTCAGCACTGACCCTCTGACAGTGTGGCACTCCCTCAGCACTGACCCTCTGACAGTGCGGCGCTCCCTCAGCACTGACCCTCTGACAGTGCAGTGCTCCCTCAGTACTGACCCTCCGACAGTGCGGCACTCCCTCAGTACTGACCCTCCGACAGTGCGGCACTCCCTCAGCACTGACCCTCCGACAGTGCGGCACTCCCTCAGCTATCACTGAGTCTGTGTGCATGGGTGGACTGCTGTTTGCAGAGAATTGCCAGTTGCAACTTGTGTCACTTTGAGAATCAACAGATTTTTCTGCTTTCTTCAGAATAAAGATTACAGACTGAAATTGCCACTCTGAGCACTGGCCCTTTGCCTTGCTGACCTGGCACTGAGTGGGTCAGTGAAGCCCACACGAGCCCTGGCTGTCGATGACCCTGGCACTGGGTTTACACTCTCCGCGTGTAAAGAGTCAATTGATTGTCAGAGAGAATCTGCTGCTGGAGGAGAGGAGGCGGCGGTGTGGTCTCTTACCTTTTCAGAGTTCTGGCTGGAGTCGTCCGTTTCAAATTCTGGGGAGAAGTCCAGGGCTGTTTCAGCCATGCTGCAGAGCGTGGGGAGGCTGAGAAACTTCATATAGGTACTGGGTAAGGGAGGACTGTGAGAACAGCTCAAAATGTGTTCCAAAAGGCGAGAGACCTCCCTTCCCTTCAATCGGCTCGAAGCTCTCTCTTGCAAAGCTGCCAATTTCCCCAGCGCAGTCAGATCCCTTTTATGAGGAAGCTGCAGTTTCGTTTGACTGTAAGCCGATCCCTCAGTGATGGAAAAATATTTCATCCGGCCTTAATAAGAAGTCACGTGTCTGGGAAAGTCCCATCATTTCCTCCTCCTTCTACTTTTCAGAGTATTTCATTTGGTGTGTGTGTGTATTTGTGTGTATCTCTCTCTCTCTCTTTCACATTGCCCGGCAAGGCCACCCACGTGTCGAGATTAAAATAGTCTAGCAAAAAAAAAACCCTGACTTGTGCAAAAATGGTAAAATCCTGGAAATTAAGACGAGAATTTGAGCCCCGTCGTTTTTTTTTAAGGAGGCATATCTCAAGTAGCTCAGTACTTTTGTGTGTGTTAGATCTCAACAGGTTCTGCCTGTAAACTGGGAGCTTTCTTTAAAAAGAAAGAGAATTTGGTAACATTAAAAAAGCATCTTTGACCTTCTCCTGAAATTAGGTTAGATTCCCTGCAGTGTGGGAACAGGCCCTTCGGCCCGACAAGTCCACACCGCCCCACCGAAGAGTCCCATTTCCCTCTGACTAATGTACCTAACACGACAGGCAATTTAGTATGGCCAGTTCACCTGACCCCGCACATAGAGGCATAAAGATGTACAGCACGGAAACAGACCCTTCGGTCCAACCCGTCCAGATATCCTAACCCAATCTAGTCCCACCTGCCAGCACCCGGCCCATATCCCTCCAAACCCTTCCTATTCATATCCCCATCTGAACGCCTCGTAAATATTGCCATTGTACCAGCCTCCACCACTTCCTCTGGCAGCTCGTTCCATACCTTTGAGGAAACCCACGCAGACACAGGGAGAATGTGCAAACTCCACACAGAGAGTTGCCTGAGGCGGGAATCGAACCTGGGTCCGCGCTGCTGTGAGGGCGGCAGTGCGAACCACCGAGCCAGCATGCTTAACGGTCTGAATTGTTCTGCCCCGCCCCCACGTAGAACAATGGGTTCTTTTAAATTTCTGAATGCCCTCGACCAATGGGCTCTCCGTGTGGAGGGACGGCGGAAAAGAAGATGTCCTCAATTGGACTGCTCCTGGGCCTGGCCAAAGTAATCAAAAGGTCTGGGCAGTAGGCCATTGATGGGTTTGGAATACCTGATGGTCTGCCCCCCTCTTCTGTCGTTATATCAGTAAGGATAGAGACTCTTCGAGACCAGTGGGTACGACAGGGCCTGACCTCCATTATCACCACTGACCCTTCACCACCCTTTCGAGCTTATTTTCCATGCCCGTTCTGAAACGCTCCATTGACCGTTTGAGTTTTTTCCACTGTCTAGACCCGATTAAATGTTTTTGCTTAGAGCGGAACAGTGATTTCCAGCTTTCTTTGGTTGGCCCCTATTGAAACAGTAAGAAAGAATTGGATAGAGCTCTTAAAGATAGTGGAGTCAAGGGTTATGGAGATAAGGCTGGAACAGGATACTGATTGGGAATGATCAGCCATGATCATATTGAATGGCGGTGCAGGCTCGAAGGGCTGAATGGCCTACTCCTGCATCTATTGTCTATTGTCAGTATACCAACTCATAGTTTGGCAGTGTTGCATGCACCAGGTGGTTTTTTTAGATTGGTTACATGGCGGGAGTAGGTCGCTAGGCCAGTGAAGCCTTTACTAGCTCTCTGAATGAGCAATTCCCCCCCCGCAAAACCTTCCTATCCCTCCTTCCAGGGCCCACAAATGGACACAATACTCTAGTTAAGACTGAACCAGTGTTTGAGGTGCTGAGGGCTGTCTCTATCCACATTTCGTGCACACTTGTTCCTTGTATTTCAGTCTTTTGAGAACAACTAAAACCTTCAGGATGGCTCATTGGGTTTGCATTATAAAGGGAGTCTCTAAAAGGACTCTCGCTCAGCCTTGGACATCATGTCATTGATAGCATTTTGCGAAAAGGTGGGTTTTAACATTAAGGCCTGTGACAGGACTTTTTGCTGGAAACTCAGCTGGCAATCGGTACACAGCAAGATCCCACAAACAAGCCTGGATCAGTTGACCGATGGGGGTGTATAGGACACCAGACAGCTTGCCCAAGCCCCCTCCTCCAGCCCCTCCTCCCCTTTGCTGTTCTTTCTGGGATTCTTTGAGCCCACCTGTGAGGGCAAGATGGTGGGGGCCTTGTCAGAAAAGTGGCACCTCCAACACTTGAGAGTAATAAACGTGCAGGGCCTACGGGAGAAAGAGCAAAGGCGTGGGGGGAGAGTTGGCGGATAATGTGGGACTAATTAATGGGTGGCACGGTGGTTAGTACTGCTGCCTCACAGCACCAGGGATCCGGGTTCAATTCCCGCCTCGGGCAACTGTTTGTGTGGAGTTTGCACATTCTCCCTGTGTCTGTGTGGGGTTTCCTCCGGGTGCTCCAGTTTCCTCCCACAGTCCAAAGGTGTGCAGGTTAGGGTGAATTGGCTGTGCTAAATTGCCCGTAGTGTTAGGTGAAAAGGTAAATGTAGGGAAACGGGTCTGGGTGGATTGCTCTTTGGAGGGTCGGTGTGGACTTGTTGGGCCGAAGGGCCTGTTTCCACACTGTAAGTAATCTAATCTAATCAGGATAGATGATAAGCTGGCATTGGCTTAGTGCACCACGTGGTCTCAGTCCGTAGTCACATCAGTCTATTCTGTGCAGATGTCAGACCTTGGCAGTGTTGGGTTGGGTTATAGTGGGATAGAAGGCTGTACTTAGACCCGGCAAAGAGGTGTACCTACACAAGGCTGATTACCACAACTTGACAGTGTGCACGAGGTGGCTATTTGACTGCAGAGGCATCATAATTACACGTTGTTACAGATAAGTGGCCTGGAGGGGCTACACATCAATAATTTCACACAGGAAGGACCCGTACTTGTCTCACATCTCCAACTCGCTAGGGCAGAGTTTGCCCAGACATCCAGTAATTCCAATTTTGCGAGGGGATTAGTTTGGAGATTGATCCTGAGCTATGGGGAGAGAGTGGGGTAGTGGGATTAGTTTGGGGATTGATACAGGACTATGGGGAGAGAGTGGGGCAGTGGGATTAGTTTGGGGATTGATACAGGGCTATGGGGAGTGTGGGGCAGTGGGATTAGTTTGGGGATTGATACAGGGCTATGGAGAGAGAGTGGGGCAGTGGGATTAGTTTGGGGATTGATACAGGAACATGGGGAGAGAGTGAGGCAGTGGGATTAGTTTGGGGATTGATACAGGGCTATGGGGAGAGAGTGGGGCAGTGGGATTAGTTTGGGGATTGATACAGGGCTATGGGGTGAGAGTGGGGCAGTGGGATTAGTTTGGGGATTGATACAGGGCCATGGGGAGAGAGTGGGTCAGTGGGATTAGTTTGGGGACTGATACAAGGATATAGGGAGAGAGTGGGGCAGTGGGATTAGTTTGGGGATTGATACAGGGCTATGGGGAGAGTGTGGGACAGTGGGATTAGTTTGGGGATTGATACAGGGCTATGGGGAGAGTGTGGGACAGTGGGATTAGTTTGGGATTGATACAGGGCTATGGGGAGTGTGGGGCAGTGGGATTAGTTTGGGGATTGATACAGGGCTATGGAGAGAGAGTGGGGCAGTGGGATTAGTTTGGGGATTGATACAGGGACATGGGGAGAGAGTGAGGCAGTGGGATTAGTTTGGGGATTGATACAGGGCTATGGGGTGAGAGTGGGTCAGTGGGATTATTTTAGGGAATGATACAGGGCCATGGGGAGAGAGTGGGTCAGTGGGATTAGTTTGGGGATTGATACAAGGATATGGAGAGAGAGCAGGGCAGTGGGATTAGATTAGATTATTTACAGTGTGGAAACAGGCCCTTCGGCCCAACAAGTCCACACCGACCCGTCGAAGCGCAACCCACCCCTACCCCTACATCTACATCTACCCCTTACCTACCACTACGGACAATTTAGCATGGCCAATTCACCTGACCTGCACATCTTTGGACTGTGGGAGGAAACTGGAGCACCCGGAGGAAACCCACGCAGACACGGGGTGAATGTGCAAACTCCACACAGTCAGTCGCCTGAGGCGGGAATTGAACCCAGGTCTCTGGTGCTGTGAGGCAGCAGTGCTAACCACTGTGCCACCGTGCCGCCCACAGTTTGGGGATTGATACAGGGCTATGGGGTGAGAGTGGGGCAGTGGGATTAGTTTGGGGATTGATACAGGGCTATGGGGTGAGAGTGGGGCAGTGGGATTAGTTTGGGGATTGATACAGGGCTATGGGGTGAGAGTGGGGCAGTGGGATTAGTTTAGGGATTGATACAGGGCTATGGGGTGAGAGTGGGCCAGTGGGATTAGTTTGGGGATTGATACAAGGCTATAGGGAGAGAGTGGGGCAGTGGGATTAGTTTGGGGATCGATACAGGGCCATGGGGAGAGAGTGGGGCAGTGGGATTAGTTTGGGGATTGATACAGGGCTATGGGGAGAGAGTGGGGCAGTGGGATTAGTTTGGGGATTGATACAGGGCTATGGAGAGAGAGTGGGGCAGTGGGATTAGTTTGGGGATCGATACAGGGATATGGGGAGAGAGTGGGGCAGTGGGATTAGTTTGGGGATTGATACAAGGATATGGGGAGAGAGTGGGGCAGTGGGATTAGTTTGGGGATTGATACAGGGCTATGGGGAGAGGGTGGGGCAGTGGGATTAGTTTGGGGATCGATACAGGGCTATGGGGAGAGAGTGGGGCAGTGGGATTAGTTTGGGGATTGATACAGGGCTATGGGGAGAGTGTGGGACAGTGGGATTAGTTTGGGGATTGATACAGGGCTATGGGGAGAGTGGGGCATTGGGATTCGTTTGGGGATTGATACAAGGCTATAGGGAGAGAGCAGGCCAGTGGGATTACTTTGGGGATTGATACAGGGCTATGGGGAGAGAGTAGGGCAGTGGGATTAGTTTGGGGATTGATACAAGGCTATAGGGAGAGAGCAGGGCAGTGGGATAAGGTTGGGGATTGATACAGGGCTATGGGGAGAGAGCAGGGCAGTGGGATAAGGTTGGGGATTGATACAGGGCTATGGGGAGAGAGTAGGGCAGTGGGATTAGTTTGGGGATTGATACAAGGCTATAGGGAGAGAGCAGGGCAGTGGGATTAGTTTGGGGATTGATACAGGGCTACGGGGAGAGAGCAGGGCAGTGGGATTAGTTTGGGGATTGATACAGGGCTATGGGGAGAGAGCAGGGCAGTGGGATTAGTTTGGGGATTGATACAGGGCTATGGGGAGAGAGCAGGGCAGTGGGATTAGTTTGGGGATTGATACAGGGCTATGGGGAGAGTGTGGGGCAGTGGGATTAGTTTGGGGATCGATACAGGGTTATGGAGAGAGTGGGGCAGTGGGATTAGTTTGGGGATTGATACAGGGCTATGGGGAGAGTGTGGGGCAGTGGGATTAGTTTGGGGATCGATACAGGGTTATGGAGAGAGAGTGGGGCAGTGGGATTAGTTTGGGGATTGATACAGGGCTATGGGGAGAGAGTGGGGCAGTGGGATTAGTTTGGGGATCGATGCAGGGCTATGGGGAGAGTGTGGGGCAGTGGGATTAGTTTGGGGATTGATACAGGGCTATGGGGAGAGAGTGGGGCAGTGGGATTAGTTTGGGATTGATACAGCGCTATGGGGAGAGAGTGGGGCAGTGGGATTAGTTTGGGGATCGATGCAGGGCTATGGGGAGAGAGCAGTTCAGTTGGATTCGTTTGGGATTGATACAGGGACATGGGGAGAGTGGGACAGTGGGATTAGTTTGGATTGTTCTTCTCAAAAAAACAGCACAAACCTGACTGGCTAAATGGCGTTTAGTGCTGTAAATTTGGTATAGTAGTCTTTCTTGTTTGACAGCTTTTAGCTCACTTTATGTCTATAGTACTGGTACACAACTTAATCTTCAATCAGACTCTGTAGCTGCCAGTGTACTTTGTAGTGTTAACTCCCTGTTTCAACAAGAGCTTATATGTTTACAACTTTCACTTAATCCTTTTACAACTTCCTTTCAGAAACCTTTGACTAACTTTGCAGAGCGCAGCAGACTCTCAAATCCTGTTTCCAGTCAATCATAATAAGCCTGATTCAGCCAGAAATAAGAGAGACTAAGAGATACAATACAAGTGTTAGAAATTGTTTTTTTTTGAGTCAGACAATGGTTACAAAGCAGGTCAGAGGTTAGGAATACTGTGGTGAGTAACTCCCCTCTTGACTCCATCATCCACAAGGCACAAGTCAGGAGTGTGGTGGGAGATTCCCCACTTCCCCTGGATAGATCGCTCAACAACACTCAAGAAGCTTGGATTAGGAGGATGTGGGTCAAGTACAAGGAACTGGGGTTAGTACAGACGGACAATTGGCTAGCATTGACCATAGAGTCATAGAGATATACAGCACAGAAACAGACCCTTCGGTCCAACCCGTCCATGCTGGCCAGATATCCCAACCCAATCTAGTCCCACCGACCACCATCCCTCCAAACCTCCCTATTCATGTCCCCATCCAGATGCCTTTTCAATGTTGCAATTTTACTAGCCTCCACCACCTCCTCTGGCAACTCATTCCATACGTGGGCAGCGCAGGGCTCAGAGGTTAGCACTGCTGCCTCACAGCACCAGGGACCCAGGTTCGATTCCAGCCTCAGGCGACTGTGTGGAGTTTGCACATTCTCCCCCGTGTCTGTGGGGGGTTTCCTCCGGGTGCTCCGGTTTCCTCCCACAGTCCAAAGATGTGCAGGTTAAGGTGAATTGGCCATGCTAAATTGTCCCATAGTGCCCAGAGATGTGCAGGTTAGGATGGATTGGTGGTGCTAAATTGTCCCATAGTGCCCAGAGATGTGCAGGTTAGGGTGGATTGGCCGTGCTAAATTGTCCCATAGTGCCCAAAGATGTGCAGGTTAGGGTAAATTGGCCGTGCTAAATTGTCCGTAGTGTTAGGTACATTAGTCAGGAATATATGTAGGGTAGGGGAATGGGTCTGGGTGGATTGCTCTTTGGAGGGTCGGTGTCGACTTGTTGGGCCAAATGGCCTGTTTCCATACTGTAGGGAATCTAATCTAATCATACATGTACCATCCTCTGCATGAAAAAGTTGCCCCTTTGGTCTCTTTTATATCTTTCCACTCTCACCCTAAACCTACGCACTCTAGTACTGGACTCCCCCACCCCAGGGTAAAAACTTTGTCTATTTACCATATCCATGCCCTTCATGATTTTAAAAACTTCTATAAAGTCACCCTCAGCCTCTAACGATTCAGGGAAAACAGCCCCAGCCTATTCAACCTCTCCCGATAGTTCAAATCCTCCAACCCTGGCAACATCCTTGTAAATCTTTTCTGAACCCTTTCAAGTTTCACAACATCTTTCCAATAGGAAGGAGACCAGAATTACATGCAAAATTCCAAAAGTGGCCTAACCAATGTCCTGTACAGCCGCAACATGGCTCCCAATCCTATACTCAATACACTGACCAATAAAGGAAAGCATACCAAACGCCTTCTTCACTATCCTATCTACCTGTGACTCCACTTTCAAGGAGCTACGAACCTGCACTCCAAGGTCTCTTTGTTCAGCAACACTCCCTAGGACCTTACCATTAAGTGTATCTGTCCTGCTAAGATTTGCTTTCCCAAAATGCAGCACCTCACATTTATCTGAATTAAACTCCATCTGCCACTTCTCAGCCCATTGGCCCATCTGGTCCAGATCCTGCTGTAATCTGAGGTAACCCTCTTCGCTGTCCACTACACCTCCAATTTTGGTGTCATCGGCAAACTTACTAACTGTACCTCTCATGCTCGCATCCAAATCATTTATGTAAATGACAAAAGGTAGAGGACCCAGCACCAATCCTTGTGGCACTCCACTGGTCACAGGCCTCCAGTCTGAAAAACAACCCTCCACCACCACCCTCTGTCTTCTACCTTTGAGCCAGTTCTGTATCCAAATGGCTAGTTCTCCCTGTATTCCATGAGATCTAACCTTGCTAATCAGTCTCCCATGGGGAACCTTGTCGAACGCCTTACTGAAGTCCATATAGATCACATCTACTGCTCTGCCCTCATCAATCCTCTTTGTTACTTCTTCAAAAAACTCCATCAAGTTTGTGAGACATGATTTCCCACGCACAAAGCCATGTTGACTATCCCGAATCAGTCCTTGCCTTTCCAAATACATGTACATCCTGTCCCTCAGGATTCCCTCCAACAACTTGCCCACCACCAACATCAGGCTCACTGGTCTATAGTTCCCTGGTTTGTCCTTACCGCCCTTCTTAAACAGTGGCACTACATTTGCCAACCTCCAGTCTTCCGGCACCTCACCTGTGACTATCGATGATACAAATATCTCAGCAAGAGGCCCAGCAATCACTTCCTTAGCTGCCCTCAGAGTACAAGGGTACACCTGATCAGGTCCTGGGGATTTGTCCACTTTTATGCATGTCAAGATCTAGCACGTCCTCCTCTGTAACATGGACATTTTTCAAGATGTCACCATCTATTTCCCTACATTCTATATCTTCCATATCCTTTTCCACAGTAAACACTGATACAAAATACTCGTTTAGTATCTCCCCCATCTCCTGCGGCTCCACACAAAGGCTGCCTTGCTGATCTTTGAGAGGCCCTATTCTCTCCCTAGTTACCCTTCTGTCCTTAATGTCTTTGTAAAAACCTTTTGGATTCTCCTTGACTCTATTTGCCAAAGCTATCTCATGTCCCCTTCTTGCCCTCCTGATTTCCCTCTTAAGTATACTCCTACTGCCTTTATATTCTTCTTAAGGATTCACTCGCTCTATCCTGTCTATACCTTACATATGCTTCCTTCTTTTTCTTAACCAAACACTCAATTTCTTTAGTCATCCAGCATTCCCTATACCTACCAGCCTTTCCTGTCACCCTAACAGGAATATACTGTCTCTGGACTCTTGTTATCTCATTTCTGAAGGCTTCCCGTTTTCCAGCCGTCCCTTTATCTGTGAAGATCTGCCCCCAATCAGCTTTTGAAAATTCTTGCCCAATACCGTCAAAATTAGCCTTCCTCCAATTTAGACCTTCAACTTTTCGATCCAGCCTCTCCTTTTCCATCACATTTTAAAATCTAATAGAATTATGGTCGCTGGCCCCAAAGTGCTCCCCCAGTGACACCTCAGTCATCTGCCCTGCCTTATTTCCCAAGAGTAGGTCAAGTTTTGCACCTTCTCAAGTAGGTACATCCACATGCTGAATCAGAAAATTGTCTTGGACACACTTAACAAGTTCCTCTCTATCTGAACCCTTAACACTATGGCAGTCCCAGTGTATGTTTAGAAAGTTCAACTCCCCTACCATAACCACCCTGTTATTCCGACAGATAGCTGAGATCAGTTTGGGCCAAATGACCTGGCTCTGTGCTGTACGATTCTATGACTCTCTGGGACAAAGCAGCCCTACTTGACCAGTACCACATCCACCCCTTCCACCACTCTTACTCAGTAGCAGCAGAGTGTTGCTAAACAAAGAAATTCTCCAAAGATCCTTAGACACACTTTCCAAACCCACGAGCACTTCCCCTCTAAGCCACTTACCATCCTAACTTGGAAATACAATCACCACTGTCGCTGGGTCAAAGTCCTGGAATTCTCTCCCTTGCAGGTCATAGCAGCTGGACTGCAGTGGTTCAAGAAGGCAGCTTCTCAAGGGACAACTAGGGACAGGGCAATAAATACTGACCCAGCCAGCGAAGCCAACATCCTCTCAGTGAATAACAAAAAAAAATCTGCTCCATTGTCTCCCCCCTACCCTTGATAATCTTCAAGGTTATCCCTCTGCCCACACCCTCTCCAAAGCCCTGCATTAATCCCCAAATTATACACACAGTCCTGTTCTCCCTCCCACAGTCCTGTATCAAACGATACTTGTAATGGGACGAAGTTAATGGGTTTGCTTTCAAGGTGGGGAGAGGGGCATTAGTCATGGCTGCCATGGGCTTAATTCTCATAACAGTCTCTGAATCGGAAGGTCATCAATTCATGCCCCGATCTATAGATCTGAGCGACTAATCCAGGCCCAAACTTCAAGAAGTGTTCGAGGTGCCATCTTTCGGGCAACGGGCAAGGTATCAGAGGGGCTTCAGTACAACATCACCCAGGAGGTGAAAGGGTTGCACAACTGAAGAGGCTGGACTTGTGGTCCCTCAAGTGGACTTATACATTTCATGGTATGGTCCTGGGGAGTGTTACTGAACAAAGAGATCTTGGGCAGCAGGTTCTTGGTTCCTTGAAGATGGAGTCACAGGTAGATAGGGTGGTGAAGAAGGTGTTTGGTGTGCTTGCCTTTATTTGGTCAGTGCATTGAGTGTAGGAGTTACGAGGTCATGCTGTGGCTATACTGGACTGGACAAAGGCCACTTTTGGAATCCTGCATTCAATTCTGATCTCCCTGTTATTAGGTATCATGCTGTTATATTTGAAAGGGTTCAGAAAGGATTTACCAGATGTTGCCAGGGCTGGAAGACTTGACCTATAGGGAGAGGTTGAATAGGCTAGGGCTGGTTTCCCTGGAGCATTGGAGGCTGAGAGGTGACCTTATAGAGGTTTATAAAATTATGAAGGGCATGGATGGGATAAATAGACAAGGTATTTTCCCCTGTGTGGGGGGAGTCCAAAAGTAGAGGGCATAGGCTTAAGGTGAGAGGGGAAGGATTTAAAAGAGACCTGAGGGGCAACCTTTTCATACAGAGGGTGGTACGTGTATGGAATGAGCTGCCAGAGGAAGTGGTGGAGGATTGTACAATTACAACATTTAAAAGGCATCTGGATGGGTACATGGATAGGAAGGGCTTAGGAGCCAAATGGGACTAGATTAATTTAGGATATCTGGTCAGCATGGACGGGTTGGGCAGAACGGTCTGTTTCCAAGCTGCGCAACTTTATGAATGGGGAAGATTAAGGGGATGGTCTGATTGAGGGGCTTAAGATGATTGAAGCAGTTTTTCTTCAGTGACCCTATTTCCTCTGATGATGGGGAAGGGTCCAGAACAAGGGTGGAGGGATGGGCAGAATCTTAAAATGGGAGCCAGGCTGTTTGGGGAGGTGGTGGTGGATGTGGAAACACATCCCTCAGGAGCGAGGAAAGCTCAGTCTCCCCCACTCACAAAAGGAAAGCCTTTGGAGGCGTTGAGGAACAGTCTAAAATTTCAAAACCACGTTGACTGATTTCTTTCGGGCTCCAGCAGAGTACCAGCACAGTGTTACTGGAAATAAATTTCACAATTCAACTTTGGTTCAGGACAAGTGGAAGTTTCCTGCATTCACATTCGATCTGTTTCTTCCACTGACGACACAAGCAAAAGGAATGTGAGCAAACCTCTTTTGGCCCAGAGGGATACATTTTGGCTGGAGATCCGAGAGAAATCCCCGGTTTTTCCTTTCCCAAATAAAATCCTTCTACTTTTCCTTAGTCTCTTAAGGCCGACTCACTCCCACCAATGGGTTCGGAGGGTGTTGTTAAGGTCAAGTTGCAAGCAGACACTGCCACGTGCTGATGGTGACTAAATCTGGGATCTTTTACATTGTCACAAGGGCTCCCCTCCCACACCACATCCCCCCCTGCCTTGGACAGGGGATGTATGCGTCCATTTGAGTGGGTGTGTGCACATGTGACAGTGTGTGTATGTGTGAGTGTATGTGTAGATGTGAAAGTGTGTACATGAGAGAGTATATATGTTTGAAGGTGTGTACATGGGAGAGTGTGTTCATGTGAGAGTGTGTTCATGTGTGTGTACGTGAGAATGTGCATACATGAGAGTGTGCGTATGTGAGAGTGTACATGTGAGAGTGTGTACGTGAAAGAGTGTGTACCTGTGAGCGTGCATGTACGTGTGAGTTTACATGTGAGGTGTACATGAAAGTGTATGTGTGAGAGTGTATGTGCATGTGAGACCATGTATATATATATATATGAGAGTGTATAATTGTGTCTGTACATGTGAGATTGTGTGTACATGTGAGAGTGTGTATATATTTGAAAGTTTGTGTACATGAGAAAGTGTGTACATTTGAGTATGTCCAAGAGAGAGGATGTGCATATGTGAGGAAGTGTGTACATGTGAGAGTGTGTATATGTGAGAGTCTGAGTATGAGAGTGTGTACAGTGGAGGCTGGGACGCTAAATGTCTTCAAGGCAGAAATTGATAAATTCTTGATGTCACAAGGAATTAAGGGCTACGGGAAGAATACGGGTAAGTGGAGTTGAAATGCCCATCAGCCATGATTGAATGGCAGAGTGGACTCGATGGGCCGAATGGCCTTACTTCCACTCCTATGTCTTATGGTCTACACATGAGAGTGTGTACGTGTGAGGGCGTATTCACATGTGAGTGTGTGTATGTGTGAGTGCGTACACGTGAGAGTCTATACATGTGAGAGTGTGTATGTGAGAGCTTGTGTATATGGGAGTCACCTCCTGATCGGAAGCCATAGGAGCTTTTATCCTATCTTTTTTTAAAAACATATTCTTTCATGGGAGGTCCATGCAGCCGGCTAGATCCAGAATATGCCCATCCCATAATTGCCCTGGATGAGGTGATGGTGAGCCACTTTCTCATAGTCATAGATGTGTACAGTCCCTTCAGTCTGTGTATAGTCCTATTAGCTTCACCAGTCTGTATGATCAAGACTGGTCACTCAACATTCCCTTCCATCCTTTTAGCCCGAAGAACAAGACCTACAGAACTATGAGCCAATGCTGCAAAATGGGATTAGAAGAGTTGGGAATTTGTTTTTGATGGGCTATTTGCAGGACTCTATGAGGGAGGGAATTCCAGGATTTTGAAGCAGCAACAGTGACGGATATATTTCCAAGTCAGGACAGGGGGTGGGGGAGGTCATAGCGTGGTATGTACCGTATCACATTTGGGGTTAAACCAGGCAAAACCAACTGGCATGATCAGAAATGATTATTCATCACTTTGCTACACTCGCCTGATTAATAGCAACTACTCCCCACTGTGACATTCTCTTGAAGAAAGTCCTCTTGGGCGCTGTCCAGTTTGGGGTGGCTGGAATGGGGGGGTGGGGGTGGGGGTGGGGGGGGGGGGGAAGAATCTCTCCATTTTAACACTGACAGCAGAAAGCGATCTTTGCCCGGAAGAAGGTGACAGAGAAAATCGAATCCCTCGAGTAAATCCCAAGATGTGGAAGGTTGGTTCGAAATGACCGTCGCATTTTCAAATTCTCAGAAGTACCTCTCTGCAATACATTCCCAGAATGAACTGCCTGCTTCGAATCAGGAACAAAGAACAGAAACACATCTGCAGAACTAAACTTGGATTCCGTAAGAAACAAATGCTGAAACCAGTTTACAGTCCAGGGTGATCTTGGGCAAGCCTTCACACATGTTAATTTAGTCTTCCTTCATTATGATGGTTGGAAAGAGCAAACATATCCAACACGAGCTTGTTCGTAAGCACACGTTTCGGTTACATCGTAAAGCTGGTACTGGGAAGGGCTGTAGTTGAAGAGGGAAACAGATGAAGGACCTGAGAGGTAGAGGCAGACGGCACATCTGAAGCACTCAATGTGCACTTTGCGACTGCCTTGACCAAGGATGTAAACACCCACTAACTTGTGGCGTTTGAGAAACGGGATGGGGTTTACAATTAGTTAAGAGCAGGGATTTAAAGTCTGCCTGGATGGCAGTCACCTTGAGATTGGCAGCGACACTGACCTTAACCTTCCCATCCTCTGTACATAGGAGGGCCATGTGAGAGGACTTTGGAGAACTGTTAGAGGGCTGGTCAGGGGACAAGCACACCGGTCAAAAGGGCAGTAATTTTAACTTTGGTGGTTGGAGGAGTCCTTGATAAGCCGGGACATAATTAACTGTTCACTTGGTTCGAACGGGAAAGCTAGGTCAGATTAGTTGAAGGCAAATCAGCGAGCATGACTGAGTTTTCTGACAAAGGAACAGAGAGGGTCGATGAGGTTAAAGGCAGCTGCAGCCATAGAGACGGACAGTACAGAGTCAAGATCAGAGTGGTGCTGGAAAAGCACAGCAGGTCAGGCAGCATCTGAGGAGCAGGAAAATCGACATTTCGGGCAAAAGCCCTTCATCAGGCCTTCATCCTGATAAAAGGGCTTTTGCCCAACATGTCGATTTTCCTGCTCCTCGGATGCTGCCTGACCTGCTGTGCTTTTCCAGCACCACTCTAACCATGACTCTAATCTCCAGCATCTGCAGCACCCACTTCCACACAGAAACAGACACTTCGGTTCAACTCAACCATGCCGACCAGATATCCGAAATTAATCTAGTCCCATTTGCCAGCATTTGGCCCTTTTCTCTCTGAAACCTTCCTATTCATATACCCATCCAGATGCATTTTAAATGTTGCAGTTGTACCAGCCTCCACACACGTTGCGACATCGCATTTTTCTTCTGTTGCATGCACCTCCGTGCTTACTTTTTCCATCAGGACTCCCACCTATCCTTCGAGGACCCCTTCGCTTGCCTCCAATGTATCCCATCCACTTGGACACCCCATGCTGGTCTGTTGCCCACCCTCGATCTCTTCATCTCCAACTGCCACCGTGACATTGACCACCTCAACCTGTCCACCCCTCTCAATCTCTCCAACCTCTCACCCTCGCAATTTGCAGCCCAACTCCCTCCACTCCAACCCTAACCTCACCATCAAATCAGCAGACAGGTGGGGGGGCAGGGGGGGGCCAGCGGTAGTTTAGCGCAATGACTTATACACGACTGAAGCCAGGCGCCAACCCACGGACACCTCCTCCTACTATGACCATTTCCAGCGATCAACTCAACATGGACATCTACTTCAAACCCACCGACTCCCACAGCTACCTGGATTGCACCTCCTCAGCCAGGACGTCACCTCCCATCACCAGACTATCAGTCCCAGACCATCTACAACCACTTTGTCTCAGGGGATCTCCCAAACACAGCCTCTTCACTCACAGTCCAGGAACCCCACACCACCCAGCTCTACCTCTTACCCAAAATGCCCCAGTCGACCCATTGTGACCACCTGCTTCTGCCCCACTGAACCGTGTCTCCTCATACCTTGACACCGTCCTGTCCCCCTTGGTCCAGGATCTCCCCACATACATTCAGAATACCGCCCACACCCTCCACGTCCACCGTGACTCGGTTCCTCAGCCCCCGCTGCCTTATCTTCACCATGGACATCCAGTCCCTGTACACGTCCATCCGCCAAGGTGAAGGCCTCCAAGCCCTCCATTTCTTCCTCTCCCACCGACCCAACCAGTATCCTTCCACTGACATACTCATTCAATTAGCTGAACTGGTCCTCACCCGTAACAATTTCTCCTTCGAGTCCTTCCATTTCTTTCAGAAGGAGCGGTAGCCATGGATATCTGCATGGGCCCCAGCTATGCCTGCCTCTTCATTTAGTACATGGAACAGTCCATCTTCCATAGTTACACTGGCTCTGTTCCCCACCTTTTCCTCCGCTACATTGATGACTGTATTGACGTCATCTCGTGCTCCCATGAGGAGGTCGAACAGTTCATCGACTTCACAAACACCTTCCACCCTGACCTCAAGTTCACTTGGACCATCCTGGACATCTCCCTCTCCTTCCTGAACCTCTCTGTCTCCATTTCCAGTGACCAACTCAGCACGGACATCTACTTCAAACTCACCGACTTCCACAGCTGCCGGGACTATACCTCTTCCCACCCCTCCTCCTGTAGGAACACAATCCCTTACTCCCAATTCCTCTGCCTCCACCACATCTGCTCCCAGGAGGAGCAATTCCACTCCAGAATATCCCAGATGGCCTCCTACTATAAGGACCGCAAGTTCACCCCCCAACGTGCTCAACAGTGCCCTCCAGCGCATCTCCTCCACTTCCTGCACCACCGCCCTTGAACCCCACCCCTCCAACCGCAACAAGGATAGAAGGTCCCTATCCTCACCTTCCACCCCACCAATCTCCAGGCACAATGCATCATCCTCCACCATCTACAGTCAGACCCCACCACCAGAGACATATTTCCCTCTCCACCCCTTTCAGCATTCCGCAGAGACTTCCCTCCACAACTCCCTCATCAGATCCATGCCCCCCACCAACCCACCGTCCTCACCCGGCCCCTTGCCTTGCCACTGCAAGTGGTGTAAAACCTGCACCTACACCTCCTCCCCACCTCCATCCAAGACCCCAAAGGATCCTTCCACATCCGGCAGAGCTTTTCCTGCACATCCAAACACCTCATCTACTGTGTCCGTTGCTCTTGATGTGGTCCGCTCTACATTGGGGAGACAGGACGCCAACGTGCGGAATGTTTCAGAGAGCATCTCCAGGATAGACACACCAAACAACCCCACCATCCTGTTGCTGACCACTTCAACTTCCTCTCCCACTCCGCCAAGGACATGCAAGTCCTGGGCCTCCTCCACCGCCAACCATAGCCATCTGATGCCTGGAGGAAGAACACCTCATCTTCTGCCTTGTGACCCTCCAACGACACGACAGCAATGTTGATTTCACCAGTTTCCTCATTCCCCGATCCCACCCTCCAAGTCGGCACAGCATTCTTGACCTGTCCTACCTGTCCATCTTCCTTCCCACCTAGCCGCTCCAACCTCCGCTCCAATCTATCATCATCACCCCTTACCTTCATCTACCATCACCTTTTAAGCTACCTTCCCCTAGTCCCACCCCCTCTCCTATTTGTCTCTCAGCCCCCTTGCCACCCCCACCCCCCCAAATTCCTGATGAAAGGCTTATGCCCAAAATGTCAACTCTCCTGCTCCTTGGATGCCTCCTAACCTGCTGCGCTTTTCCAGCGCCACACCTTTTGACTCCACCACTTCCTTTGGCAGCTCATTCCATACAAGCACCGCCCTCTGCGTGAAAAAGTTGCTCCTCAGGTCCGTTCTCTGGAGCGTCGGAGGCTGAGGGGAGACCTTATAGATGTTTTACAAAATTATGAGGGGCATGGATAGGATAAATAGACAAAGTCTTTTCCCTGGGGTCGGGGAGTCCAGAACTAGAGGGGCATAGGTTTAGGGTGAGATGGGAAAGATATAAAAGAAACCTAGGGGGCAACTGTTTCACCCAGAGGGTGGTATGTGTATGGAATGAGCTACCAGAGGCAGTGGTGGAAGCTGGTACAATGACAACATTTAAGAGGCATTTGGATGGGTATATGAATAGGAAGGGTTTGGAGGGATATGGGCTGGGTGCTGGCAGGTGGGACGAGATTGGGTTGGGATATCTGGTCGGCATGGACGGGTTGGACCGAAGGGTCTGTTTCCGTGCTGTACATCTCTATGAATCTACGCTCTCTAGTTTTGGACTCCCCTACCCTGGGAAAAAAAGACCTTAGCTGTTCACCCTATCCATGCCCCTCATGATTTTATGAAGTTCACCTCCTCCGCCTCTTGCTCCGGAGAGAGCAAGATGGCGGGGTGTGAAGGAAGAGAAAATATTCCTTATCTAGTCAAGACTGCTGTTGAGCACAGATCAGCAAATGGGGAAAACAGCCCCAGCCTATTCAGCCTCTCCCCTATAGCTCAAACCCCGGCAACATCCTTGTAAATATTTTCTGCACCCTTTCAAGTTTCACAACATCTTTCCTGTAGCAGGGAGACCAGACTTGAATACAGTATTCCCAAAGTGGGCCTAACCAATGTCCAGCGGACTTGGCTGAGTTTTCTGACAAAGGAACAGAGAGGGTTGATGAGGTTAAATTTGTTCCAAATAGAATTACAAAGGGCACACCTCAAAGTCAAAGCCCAGGGGATAAATGGGACAGCCGCAGTGTGGATCGACTGAGTGACAGGGAAAGAGAGAGTCGTGGGAAACAGTTGTCTTTCAGAAGGTGTGCAGCAGTAGGGTTCTCCAGGGGTCAGTACTACAACCTCTGCTGTCCGTGTAGATCAAGAAACTTTAATGTACTATCTTAAACTTCGCAGCTGACACAAACTTGTGAACAGTCAGGAAAGAGTTAAAACAACAAGACAAGCTAGTGGAATAGGGACTGTGTAGTGGTGGGGGTGGTAGTGCCTTAATAGTAATGTCACTGGACTAGTGCTTCAAGACAATCCACAGTAGTGTCCTGGGGGCAAGGGTTCAATTCTCACCGCAGTAGGTGATTAAAGTTGATTGGAAAAAAATCCAGAATATTAAACTAATCAAAGGTGTTCGTTCAATATCCAAATCAATTGGATTTTGGATACTAAGGAGTGAAGTTAATTCCATATTAGTGAGCGGCACAGTGGTTAGCACTGCTGCCTCACAGCGCCAGAGACCCGGGTTCATTTCCCGCCTCAGGCGACTGACTGTGTGGAGTTTGCACGTTCTCCCCCCTGTGTTCTGCGTGGGTTTCCTCCGGGTGCTCCGGTTTCCTCCCACAGTCCAAAGATGTGCAGGTCAGGTGAATTGGCCATGCTAAATTGCCTGTAGTGTTAGGTAGGGGTATGGGCGGGTTGCGCTTCGGCGGGGCGGTGTGGACTTGTTGGGCCGAAGGGCCTGTTTCCACACTGTAAGTAATCTAATCTAATATTTGTGAACTATGTAATTTTCAACATTCAGTTGGAATTATTAACTTTGAACTTTAGTTTGAAAAGCCTGCAGTGTGCTCAAAGTGCATTGAGCAGGGCAACTGTCACCTCAGTGATTTATAGAGACACCAGTTCCTCTCTCTCCTTAAACCAAGGAGGAATGAGGCTGGGGAAAAACAAAAACGAGTCAATTCTGAGTTCAAACATCAGAAATAAAATTTCTGAAATCTACAAGAGCAACTTACTACCTGCAGGAACGACAGTTTACCGTTGAGATAGTTCACGTTCTGGGCTAGAGAGGTTGAGCGAGAGTGCAGGAGAATGAAACTCTCACTGAAAGTCTCCTTAAGCTCACAGATACCAGCCCAAAGTTTCTGCAGTGCGTTTAATGGGTAGGTCATGCCCAGGTTAAGCAACTCACAGGGATCCTGAGCACAACCCTGCCGCTTCCATGGTGCAAATCCTTCTTAGAGGATTTCTATCCCTCATGACAAGGTGCTGGGTATAAGTATGTGGCAACTCAACATCAGCAATTGGCAGAAAATCCTCAGCCAACGCAGAGGAAGCAAGATAGTGGGGTGGGAAGGAAGAGAAAATATTCGAAGGGAGGATCGTTCCTTATCCATTAAAGACTGCTTCTGAGCAGAGACCAGCAATGGCCGAAGGGTGAGATTAGACGATCTGGCTGCACCTCGAGCAACGGATACAGCAGGAATTTCAACTCAACCGTTACGAGACTGATGGGGAGATTGCTTTCACATCCCAGCTGATATAGCAACATAGAAAGAGGCCATTCATTCCCCCCCCCCCCCCTTTGAGGCTGCTTGTCTAGCTAGTTGGGTGGCGAGATGGTTCGCACTGCTGCCTCACAGCGCTGGGGACCCGTGTTCAATTCCACCCTTGGGTGACCGTCTTGTGTGGAGTTTGCATGTTCTCCCTGTGTCTGTGTGGGGTTTCCCCCAAGTGCTCTGGTTTCATCCCACAATCCAAAGATGGGCAGGTTAGGCCGACTGGCCATTGCTAAATTGCTCCATAGTGTCCAGGGATGTGCAGGCTCGGTGGGTGAGCCACGGACAATGCAAGGTTACTGGGATAGGATAGAGCAGGAGGGTGGGATGCTCTTCAGAGGATCAGTGTGGACTCAATGGGCACATGGCCTGCTTCCAGATTATTGGGATTCTATGATTTAACCCCATGAACCGAACTTGGTTCCTGAACCCCTCGTGCTGCCGCCTAATGAAACAAAAAACAAAAGGCAGCAACCGAATTTGCACAGCTTTTGCTTCGAGGGTGGGGAGGACTCCAGATTTCCATTCCCCTTTGTGTGAGGAAGTGGGACCTCCTAACCCTTCCCCCTGCCCCCAGGCAAACGGCCTGACTTTCGTTATAAAGTTCCACCCCCTTGTGCTGGAAACTGGGAGATCGTTTCTCTCTGTTAACCCTAACAACTCCATTCTTTGGCTGAAAACTTGACTGGGTCACCCCTTGATTTTCAACATTCACTGTTCAGTCTGCGTGACCTCTCCCTGTCGTTTCACCCATTCAGTCCCAGTACTTAACTCTCCACTGGCGGTGGGGAGTCAGAACTAATTTTTGTTTTAACCAATCCCATCATGCAATGCTGGTGTCATAGTAATGCCCTGGCCTAGTTATTCAGAGGCCCATTTTGGAGCCTTTCACACACTTGCCTTCACTGGTCAGAGCACTGAGTATAGGAGTCGGGAGGAGAGATTGACTAGGTTAGGATTGTTTTTGCTGCAGTGCAGACAAATGAGGGGAATCTCATAGAGACTTATAAAATTCTAACAGGTCTAGACAGGGTAGATACAGGGAGGATGTTCCCGATGGTGGGTGTGTGCAGAACCAGGGGTCACAGTCTGAGGATTCTGACTGGACCATAGAGGACGGAGATGAGGAGACATTTCTTCACCCAAAGTGTGGTGAGCCTGTGGAACTCATTACCGCAGGAAGGAGTTGATGCCAAAACATTGAATGTATTCAAGAGGCAGTTAGATATAGCACTTGGGGCAAATGGGGTCAAAGGTTATGGGGAGAAAGTGGAATTAGACTATTGAGTTGGACAATCAGCCATGATCATGATGAATGGCAGAGCAGTCTCAAAGGGCCGAATGGCCTCCTCCTGCTTCTCTCTTCTATGTTTCTGTGTCTTGTTGCTGCTGCACAAGACTTTTTATAAGGGCACATTTGGAGTACTGTGTACAATTCTGGTCACCCTGTTTTAGGAAGGACGTTCTTAAACTGGAAAGGGTGCAAAAAAAGATATACAAGGCTGTTAACAAGACTAGAGGGTTTGACTATAAGGAGAGGCTGAAAAGACTGGGGCCTTTGTCCTTGAAGCGTCAGAGGCTGAGGAGTGACCTGAGAGAGATTTATTATATAATGAGGGGCATAGATAAGGTGATTGGCCAAGGTCTACGCCCAAGCTTAGGGGAGTCCAAATCTAAAGGGCTCAGGTTGAAGGTGAGAAGGGAAAGATTTAAAAAGGACCTGAGGGGCAATTTTTTCACAAAGAGGGTGGTTTCTATATGAAACGAGCTGCCAGAGGAAGTGGTAGAGGCAGGTACAAATACAACATTTAAAGGATATTTAGATAGGCACATAGATTGGAAAGGTTTAGAGGGATATGGGCCAAATGCAGGCAAGTAGGACTAGTTCACTTTAGGAAACCTAGTCAGCATGTACAGGTAGAGGCAAAGGGTCTGTTTCTGTGCTGGTCAACTCTATGACAGGGGTTCAAATCCCACCATGCCATCTGGGGGGAGTTTTAATTCAGTGAATACACCTGGAATTGAAACCTTGTCACAGTAATGGTGGCCATGAACTATCATTAAATTGTTGTAAAAGACCCATCTGGTTCATTCATGCCTTTTAGGGAAGGAAATCTGCCATCCTTGCTTACACGTGACTCCAGCTCCACAGTGACATGGTCAACTCTTAACCGCTCCCTGCAATGGCCAAGTGAGGCACTCTTGATTCAAGGGGCAATTAAGGATTGGCAGACCTGATGGGCCAAATGGCCTAATTCTGCTCCTATACGTTATGGTCTTGCAAGTGCTGCCCTTATCAGCGATTCCCGCAGTTAAAAAAAAACATAACAGGCAGATTGTGTTAAAATTGAGGTGCAGACTGTGGGTGCCTTATCTCCCTCTGGCAGAGGCAGAAACCAATCTGCAGGCACTGCAGGGGCACCCAAAGAGCCTTAAGGCCCTGGTGTAGCTCCTCACCCCACCCTGGGCCTTGCCTGACATGAAACCATTGTATCATCCGTCGTCATTTCCGCCACCTCCAAACGGACCCCAACACCAGGGATATATTTCCCTCCCCTCCCCTATCAGCGTTGCGAAAAGACCACTCGCTCGTCAGGTCCACACCCCCCCACCAATCCAACCTCCACTCCCGGCACCTTCCCCTGCAACCGCAAGAAATACAAAACTTGCGCCCACACCCCCCCCTTACTTCCCTCCAAGGCCCCAAGGGATCCTTCCATATTCTGCAACCATTCACCTGCACCTCCACACACATCATTTACTGCATCCGCTGCACCCGATGTGGCCTCCTCTATATTGGGGAGACAGGCCGCCTACTTGCGGAACGTTTCAGAGAACACCTCTGGGACACCCTGACCAACCAACCCAACCCAACCACCCCGTGGCTCAACACTTCAATTCCCCCTCCCACTCCACCAAGGACATGCAGATCCTTAGACTCTCCCATCGCCAGACCATAGCAACACGACAGTTGGAGGAAGAGTGCCTCATCTTCCGCCTAGGAACCCTCCAACCACAAGGGATGAACTCCGATTTCTCCAGTTTCCTCATTTCCCCTCCCCCACCTTGTCTCAGTTCCAACCCTCGAACTCAGAACCACCTTCCTAACCTGCAATCTTCTTCCTGACCTCTCTGCCCCCACCCCCTCTCCAGCCTATCACCCTCACCTTAACCTCCTTCCACCTATCGCATTCCCAACGCCCCTCCCCCAAGTCCCTCCTCCCTACCTTTTATCTTAGCCTGCTGGACACACTTTCCTCATTCCTGATGAAGGGCTGATGCCCGAAACGTCGATTCTCCTGTTCCTTGGATGGTGCCTGACCTGCTGCGCTTTTCCAGCAACACATTTTCAGCTCTGATCTCCAGCATCTGCAGTCCTCACTTTCTCCATGAAACCAGCCAACACAGGAATTGCACCATTTTTTTTTAAAGTTGCATTTCGCAAAGTACAATTACAGGAATACTTGAGGTGTGGATCTTCCAGAACGTTCTCTAATCTCGCAAAGAGATGCTGTTTTATTGCTTTCAGTTTTAGTGTGGGCTTGTTTCTGAGAGCGCAAGAGTAATTGCCAAACAAAGGTAGCCTGCATCTTGAGATAATGAGCCTTTCCTTGCAGACTGAAAGTCGCTTATCTTTTGCACCTCATCTCTCACAAAGGGTAACAACCCTCATAAAACACTCATAAAGCATGATTGATGGTGAATCTGGAAGAAGAAACAAGGTGAGGGAGTATTAAATGAACAGCAGGACACTGGATAGCTCAGAGGAACAGAGGGGTCTTGGGGTGATAATTCACAGCTCCCTGAAGTCGGCAGGGCACGTGGATAGGATGGTTAAGAAGGCATATACAGTCATAGAGATGTACAGCATTGAAACAGACCCTTCGGTCCAACCCGTCCATGCCGACCAGATTTCCCAACCCAACCTAGTCCCACCCCACCCTGGGCCTTGCCTGACATGAAACCATCGTATCATCCGTCGTCATTTCCGCCACCTCCAAACGGACCCCACCACCAGGGATATATTTCCCTCCCCTATTAGCGTTCTGAAAAGACCACTCCTTCCGTGACTCCCTCGTCAGGTCCACACCCCCCACCAACCTCCACTCCCGGCACTTTTCACTGCAACCGCAAGAAATGCAAAACTTGCGCCCACACCTCCCCCCTTACTTCCCTCTAAGGCCCCAAGGGATCCTTCCATATCCGCAACCATTCACCTGCACCTCCACACACATACATCATTTACTGCAGCAACTGGCCATATCCCTCCAAACCCTTCCTATTCATATACCCATCCAAATGCCTCTTAAATGTTGCAATTGTACCAGCCTCCACCACTTCCTCTGGCAGCTCATTCCATACCCGTACCACCCTCTGTGTGAAAATGTTGCCCCTTAGATCTCTTTTATATTTTTCCCCTCTCACCCTAAACCTACGCCCCCTAGTTCTGGATTCCCCGACCCCAGGGAAAAGACCTTGCCTATTTACCCTGTCCATGTCCCCTCATAATTTGGAAACCTCTATAAGGTCACCCCTCAGCCTCCGACGCTCCAGAGAAAACAGCCCCAGCCTGTCCAGCCTCTCCCTATAGCTCAAACCCTCCAACCCTGGCAACATCCTTGTAAATATTTTCTGAACCCTTTCAAGTTTCACAACATCTTTCCGATAGGAAGGAGACCAGGGTAAAGGGCAGGAGATTCAGAGGGGAATCGCGGGGTGGGGGTGCGGGGGGTTGG
The DNA here is from genome assembly GCF_047496795.1 of Chiloscyllium punctatum. NCBI lineage: Eukaryota > Metazoa > Chordata > Chondrichthyes > Orectolobiformes > Hemiscylliidae > Chiloscyllium > Chiloscyllium punctatum. The sequence continues at coordinate 66,628,055 of NC_092769.1, forward strand.
GAAGGCACTGCCCGGAAAGGTAGGTCGGAAACATTACAAACTTTAAAAAATATTTGGATGAGCACTTGAAATAGAATAACATTGAATGAGATGGGAGAAAAATGGTCTTGACTGGGGAGTGACAATTCCCCTAGCTGTGTGTGAGGGGGTGTGGGGTAGGGTCTACAACTGGGTGACTACTGGGTAAGTGGTCGGCCATTTTGGACTGAGTTGAGGTGAGTTTCTTCACTCGGGCAGGGGAAGGGGTGAAATTTTGGAATACTCTGTCCCACAGGAGATTCAGTTGTTTATCGATTTAAGTTTCATTTTTAGATTGTGTGCATCGCTGACCAGGCTTCGCTCATGATCCAACTTCCAATTGCCCTCGAGCAGGTGGTGGTGAGCTTCCTTCTTAACACTGTAAAGCACAGGAGCAGATGTAGGCCATTCACCCAATCAGGTCTATTCCGCTACTCAATAAGATCATCGCTAATCTGATCATCCTCAACACTACTTTCTTACTTTCACCCCCCCCCCATTCCCCTTCCTGATCAAAAAAACTATCTCAGTCTTGAAAATACTTAATGATCCAGCCTCCACTGCTGTCTATTGTAAAGAACTCTACAGATGCACACCCCCCCCCCCCCCCCCCAACTTTGAGAGAAGAAATTCCTACTTATCTCTATCTTAAATCATAGAGTCCCAAAAGTGTGGAAGCAGCCTGTACAGCCATCATCACCAATCCTCCAAAGAGCATCCCACCCAGACCCACCCCGTAAGCTATCCTTGTAACCCTGCATTTCCCATGGCTAACACACGTAGCCCACACATGCCTGGACACGACAGGCAACTTAGTATGGCGAATCCACCACCCTAACCTGCACATCTCTGGACTGTTGGAGGAAACCGGAGCACCCGGAGGAAACCCACACAGACACGGGGCGAATGTACAAACACCGCACAGACAGTCACCTGAGGGTGGAATCGGAATCGGACCAGAGTCCCCGGCACTGTGAGGCAGTGCTAACCACCGAGCCGCCCTAAATGGGTGAGCCGTCAATCTGAGATGATGACCTCTGGCCCTAGACTCTCTGACAAGGTGAAACAGCCTCTCCACGTCTATCCCATCTAGACCCCTCAGAATCTTACATGTTTCAATCGGGTCAGCACTCACTCTTCCATTTCCAACTGCTGTGGTCTCTCTGTTGTAAGGAGTAGTTATTGGGTGTTGACAGATAACTAGATATTAAAAATGTCAAGGAAGTTGGGGATAGAATGGGAAAATGTTGTTGAGGGAGAAATTCCATCGTGATCGGCTGAAAATCAGGCGAGGTCAAGAGGCTGGGGTGGCCTACTTTCTCATTTTCCAAACGTCTCCACCACTCTCCCTCCTCCCTTAAGGTGCATCTCAAAAGTGACCCATTTGACTTAACTTGCAGCTCGGTAACACCGTGAAACAAGCCATCTCCATGGCAACAAGGCGGTTCTCAGCTTAGAAAAAGCAGAAGTTCGGCGATGGAACTGAGGTTTGGGCCATGTGGTGTCATAGGCCCTAAATCCCCTCAAACAACCACTGCTTCTAGCTCTGTTGGTCTCACTTCCCTCTTGGGTTTGGAATTGTCCTCAGGACGAGTAGTGATCTGATCTCGTTGATCATCCGGCTACTGAGCATGTCGCAAGCTCCAGCGACAATAGCTGACCAACACGCCAAGGAGACTCTCTTCCTACTGCCTCAGCACGAGCTTGATCTCTGCCTCTAAGTGAGGGAGGGTGTCTGACGCCAGTCACTTGCAGACAGTGAGGGCCGCAGATGCTGGCAAGTCAGAGTCGATGAAGTGTGGAGCTGGAAAAAGCACAGCAAGTCAGGACGCATCAGAGGAGCGGGAAGGTTGATATTTCAGGTCAGACCCTTCATCAGTCCCGACAAAGAGTCAACTCTTCAACTGAAATGTCAACTCTCCTGCTCCTCTAATGCCTCTTACCTTGCTGTGCTTTTTCCAGCTCCACATTTTATCGACTCTGACACTAATCACTGATTATCCCAATGGGCTAAGGAACGTTGGAGCAGGAGTAGGCCATTCAGTCCTTCGAGTCTGCCCCTGTCATTCAACGCCATTGAACGATTCAATACCCTTTTGACTCACCTCATCCTCCTCTAGCCGGTCTCCCAACCCTACACCAATTCCGAGTGGTCCCAAATCTCTGCTTCTAGTAATGTCACCCTGCACCACAGTGTGCTCACTGATCTATACTGACACCAGCCCCTGGCAAAGCCTTGGCGGTAAAATCTTCAGCCCTCCCTAATGGCAGCACGATTAGCACTGCTGCTGGGGACTTGGGTTCCTCAGGCGACTGTCTGTGTGAAGTCTGCATGGCTTTCCCTGTGTCTGCGTGGGGTTTCCTCCGGGTGCTTCAGATTCCTCCCCACAGTCCAAAGATGTGCAGGTTAGGGTGGATTGGCCATGCTAAATTGTCCCGTAAGCCCTGAGATGGTTGAGTTAGCCATGGGAAATGCGGGGTAACAGAGATGAAGCCAGTCTGGGTGGATGCTCTTTGGACAGTCAGCGTGGACTTGATGGACCGAATTCTATGAATTCCTGAGAGTTTTCTGATTTTAATCACTAATTCATTGGTTGCCTACAAATGCATGGGGCCCTAGGTTCTGCAATTCCCTCTTAAAACTTTACTGTTTTTCTCTCTCTCTCTCTCTCTTTTGTTTTGAAATGTCACTTGACACTGATCACTTTGAGTGATCCTTTGGTGGACTTGCCCCCCAGCATTTCGCAGAGTGGCTCAGTGTCAAATATTTCCTCTTGCAAAGCACTGTGGGTCGCCTTGTCAGGCTAGAAGGCGCAACAGAAATGGAATCCATGGGTGTACCTCAGAACCATCTTTTCCAGTCGTTAAAAGACTCACACAGGGAATCAAAAGTAGTAGTCGATGACCTCAGATATCAACCAGGCCTCAGTATCTCGTAGGAGTGGAGATAGGCCAGTCAGGCCATCTTGTCTACTCTGCCAGTCAATGAAATCATGGCTGATCAGAAATATGTGGTTGGTTCGATCTCTGCTCCAGGGACTCAGTGCCGTTCGGTGGCGTGCCACACTGTCAGAGGAGCCTTTAAGAAGAGGCCCTCCCCAGTTGCCTCCTCGGGTGGATGCAAAACATTACGTTGCCCCATCAAGATGTGGAGGCTGGTGAGGCCTGCGTTTGCCACCTGTCCCTAATTGCTCCTCAAACCAAATGGCGCCCTCAGCCATTGCAGGGGGAAGTTAAGGGGTAACTCTGGAATTGGAGTCACATGTAGGCCCAGGCCGAGGCAAGGACGGCCGATTTCCTTCCCCATTCATGAACCAGCTGGCGTTTTTACAACAAACATCAGTGATAGTTGTTCTAGTTGCCATCCCTCAGCCCAGCAGTAATATATTTCAGATCGCTCAATCAGAAGGTGAATATTTATCCAATATGGTCCGCTGCTACTTTGTTGCTTGTGTGGTGTTTTTTTTTCAGGATATGTCTGAAAATGGAGCTGATTCCACGAAAAGACCAGCCACGGTCTTATGGAAGAGCAGAACGGGCCAGACGGCCTGCTCTTGCTTCTTCAGTGCTCCATCAGCGGAGAGGCGGCATCGCAAAGGTCACCGGACAGGCGCCAGAGAAATGCAGGCCCTCCCCTTCCATTTCTCAAAATGAGCACGTGAGTTACAGTGCAGCCCTCTTGAGTTTGAGCTGATTAACCTTTGAGTCACGCTGTTCAGAATTTGATACTGCAACTGCTCCACAGATTCTTGGCAAGGCGAAATGTTTCCAGAAATAGCTCGGAGAGGGAAGTGATATTTGCTAAAGAGGATCTCTGCAGGGTTTCAGTGAAATTCAGCCTATGGCTTCTTCCTGTAAATTGGTTCCCGTGCTCTCGAAAGGAAGCACTTCCCATTCACTGTCAAGAAACTCTGAGCGGCGATCTTCCTGGATACGGACTGGGGTGGGGAATGGGGAGAGGAAGGCGGCAAGAAGATCTGCTCGGTGGAGATTGGGACATGAATTTTCCACCTTCCTCGTCGCCGAAGATTCCATTTTGCACATTTCAGGACAAAATGCAAGAGTGTCAAATTTCAAACAATGCGCACTGCAGGAAAGAAGGTCGATGATTGGTGGGAAAGTTGACTCTGGTTGACTGATTGTTGACTTGATTGGCTGAGGTGCTGTCAAGGCATCAGCTATAGCATAATGTAAATTGTCCTGATATTTCAAATTTGGCATTCTTGCATTGCCCCTGAGGAGTGCAAAATGAAAAAGTTTGGTCTCTGTTGGCAGTATTATTCAGGCTGTGTATAAGCAAGTGGCTGTTTCTAAACACTTTTCAAACACTCAAATTCCAGTCAGGAGGGTAGAAAGGAAATGACAACAGTTCACTTTCTCTCAGTCAGAAGACTACAGGGCCTGGGGAGGGAGGGTTGGAAGTCTCTGGTCATTACAGCAGGAGAGTGGAGCTGACACATTTCCCACATGTTTTGCTATTGGGAAGAAGCTCTCAACTTAGTCAAGGCTGGAAAACAGTCTGAACATCACCAGGGAAATTCCTGATTGACCTTGCCCAACCCTAAGGTCTTGTGTGTAGGACAGGGCCAGGGTCCAGGAGTGAGGATTGGAAGGGTCCAAGAATTCAACCAGGTGAGTGAACAGGATCAAGAGAGGCCAGGAGTGGGAACAGGATTAGGTGAGACTGACAGGGGAACAGGGTCAGGAGAGATTGGACGTGGAAAAAGATTGAAAGAGACTGAGAGTAGGAACAGGATCAAGAGAGTCTGGAAGCAGGAACAGGATCAAGATGGTCTGGGAGCAGGAACAGGATTAGGTGAGACTGTGAGTGGGAATGGAATCAGGAGAGAATGGAAGTGAGAACAGGTCAGAGAGACTGGGAACCGGAACAGGATTAAAGGAGTCTGGGAGTGGAAATGGGATAAAAAGAAACTGGGAGTGGAACAGGATTAAGAGGGTCTGGGTGTGGGCACTAAATCAGGAGAGTCTGGGATTGAGAACAGATTGAAAATGGGAACAAAATTAGAAGAGATTGGAAGCAGGAACAGGAGTAAGCCAGTCTGGGAGCAGGAACAGGATCAGGATGGGGTTGGGAGTGGAAACAGCATCAGAGAGACTGGAAGTGGGAAATAGACTAGGAATAGGAACTAGAAATAGATCAGGAACAGGATCAGGATGGTCTGGGAGAGGGAACCGGAATAAGACAATTTTGGGGTGGGAGCAGCATTAGGAGACACTGGGAGCAGGAACGGGATCAGGAGAGCCTGGGAGTGGGTACCGGACAATGAGATAGGATAGAGGGTGAGGGTGGGTGAGGGTAAGATATAGTGCAATGGTGAGACTGAATAGGTGGGATTGGGTGTATAACAGAATTACAGTGAAATGGGAACATTGGGAGGGGGGTAAATAAAGAAAATGGGTGGAGACAGAAAGACAGTGAGTGGAGGAAAAAGAGAGGGGAGTGGGGGAGCAGACATAGAGCAGGAGTGAAAGATATGGAGTGGTGGGCGTGTGGGAGCATGTAGGGGGATAATGAGGAAATGTGAGTGGAGGAATATTGAAAGAAATGGGGGACAGGACAAGTGCAAGACAGAAAGAGAGAGAGAGGGACAATAAGTGAAACAGGGCCGGGAGAGATGGGAGTGAGATAGAGGCGAGTGGAGATGAGAGATGGGAGGGAAGAGGGAGATTTGAGGAGGGGAGCGGTGTAGGAAAAGTGAAAACAATTTGACAGCAAATGTTGCCTGTGCTAAACTTAATGGGTGATGTTTACTTATCTCAGTTTCAGGTCCTGGTGAACAATACTTTACTGGAAAGTGAGTCAGGTCCAGCTGTTCACTGTGCATTAGAGTTAATGGTTAAATGAACTTTGAAACCACCGTAATCTTATATTATGTCAAGTTGTAAAGATAGGTTCATAGGAGACAGAAGTGCAGACAGTTACAAAGCACTTCCCACTTACAAAATGTCAAACTTCAAAGAGCTCAGGCCGGGAATGTGCCCTTTACAACCGTCCTGTTGGGTCTATTGGCGCAATCAGGATTTAAAACAATGGCTGATTCATCATGTGTTAGACCCACGCTACTGACATAGGAACGTGGGACTTAGCATTAGGCCCTTCAGCCCCTCAAGCCTGTTCCATAAGGCGTTTGATAGGATTCCCCATAGTAGGCTGATGGAGAAAGTGAAGTCACATGGGTGTTCTAGTTAGATGGATAGAGAACTGGCTGGGCAACAGGAGACAGAGAGTAGTAGTGGAAGAGAGTTTCTGAAAATGGAGAACTGTGACCAGTGGTATTCCACAGGGATCGGTTTTGGGACCACTGCTATTTGTGATATACATAAACGATCTGGAGGAAGGTATAAGTGGTCTGATTGGCATGTTTGCAGATGACACTAAGATTGGTGGAGTAGCAGATAGTGAAGGGGACTGTCAGAGAATACAACAGAATATAGACAGATATTAGTTGGGTAGAAAAATGGCAGATGGAGTTCAATCCAGGCAAATGTGAGGAATTTTGGAAGACCCAATTCAAGAGCGAACTGTACAGTAAATAGAAAAGTCCTGGGGAAAATTGATGTACAGAGAGATTTGTGTGTTCAGGTCCATTGTTCCCTGAAGGTGGCAACGCAGGTCAATAGAGTGGTCAAGAAGGCATACGGCAAGCTTTCCTTCATTGGATGGGGTATTGAGTACAAGAGTTGGTAGGTCATGTTACAGTTGTATAAGACTTTGGTTCGGCCACATTTGGAATACTGCGAACAATTCTGGTCGCCACATTACCAAAAGGATGTGGAGGCTTTGGAGAGGGTGCAGAGGAGGTTCACTAGGATGTTTATTGGTATGGGGAGCACTAGTTATGAAGAGAGGTTGAGTAGATTAGGATGATTTTCATTTGAATTAAGATGTAGGTGTACTGTACCTTTAAGAGAGTTAAAAGCTAGCAGTGACAGCACCAAGTGTTCTCAATAAGATACGATGTAAACATGTGGTCCAGCTACTGGGGTAGCTAGTTGCCTGGAGACAAAAACAGATTTGAATTGGGCCAATCAGTTTAAGTATACCACAAAACAAATACCAAACTCCAATCAAATTTGGATTTAGTATATTGACAACCTTGAAAGACAATGACACAATCCAATGCTTTGGAGGTACAAGGCTGCAGAGTCACTCCAACAAGATACAGAGAGTTGCGTGATTATATTGGTTATAATCATTTAACAATTAGCAAACAGTTAATTATAGTATAATGAGTAAATGGGCATTTTGCCCAGTCACTAGTCTCAGTCACATAGTGTCTGGACAGTGCTAGTTGGTAGCTGACAAGCAAGTGTTAATATTAAAACAGATTCTTGTAAAAGAAGATCATTCCCATGCTGGGAAAGAGGTCACTATCAGGTTCTAGTACAGCTGCAAGGTTAGTACAACTGTAGCATGACCTGCCAACTCTTGTACTGGGCCTGGGTACGTACAAACTTAACAAGCAGTCACTAATATGAGATTCAAAATGGATTCCAGTCTTTTTAATATGTGACAAGATGGCTGCTTTGGTTATAACAAATCTCCCACAAAGGGGAAGGTAAAAGATAGGTTTGAGGAAGGACTCGTAAATAGTTGTTAGTTAATTATTTTCTGTTATACTTTAAGAAATAAAGTTGCTAATTTTTACTTTAACTAGTTCTTGGTTTATCGGATTTTCACAGATTACTGCACAGGATAAATCTTTTCTGTGTTGCTGGTTTTAAAATTTTGCAAAGGGGTTTAGCCCCGTGTCATAGCAGTTTGGGGGGCTCAGGTCCGTGATTTGAACTGGTTTAGACAGATTTGAATAGATTTGGGGGTATGGAAATTCCCAGCAGTTTTAAACACTTGCAGGTTAGTGTCCTAAACCTTTAAATAAAACTTAGGTGAGGCAATTTGTTTAATTTCAGTTACTTGTGGTTGATTAAATTATAAGTGACAGAAATGGCTCTTAAAATTGCTAAAGAGATTCTGGGATTTGAAAGACATTGAGAAGAAAAGAAAAAGGCCATATTTTAGACTTAGCAAATAAACTAGATTTCGGTTTAACCAAGGACAAAAGTCAAGCTGAAGTTGCAAGGGAATTACTGACACACTAAGGTGTGTCAGAGAAATAGACAAGTGCAGTAGAGGTAGAAAAACTTAGATTACAATTGAGGAAAATGAAATGAGAAGATAAACAAAGAGAGAGGAAAGATAGAGAGAGAGGGGGAAAGAGAGAAGAAAGAGAAAGAGAGGAGATAGGAAGAGAGAGGAAAAAGAGAGAGCGATGGAAGGTTCTTCGCTGAGCAAAAGGGGAGAGAGAAAGAGAGAGAGAGGAAAAAGAGAAAGTTTTTAGTGGAGCTAAAAGAGAGATAATTTGAATTTGAGAAGTTGCAACTTACTCAGCAAAGTCAAGTTAACAGGATGGAGACTAAAAGAGAAGGTAGTAATATACATAAATATGTCAAAACGCTGCCACATTTTGATGAGAAAGATGTTGAAGCCTTATTTCATTTGAAAAATTGGTGAAGCAGATGGAATGGTCCGAGGATTTATGGGTAATGCTAGTTCAGACTAAACTGGTAGGCAGAGCTAGTGAGGTATTTGCCACTCTGTCAGATGAGGTATCAAGAGGTTTAATAGGCTATTTTAACTGCTTATGAATTTGTACCAGAAGCATATAGACAGCAGTTCAAAAACATAAAGAAGGAACCAGGTCAGACTTATGTTGAGTTCAAAAGAATTAAAGATAGTCATTTTGATTGATGAGTAGGTGCTTTAAAAATAGATAAGACCTTTGAGGCTCGAAGAGAGATTATTCTGCTGGAGGCGTTTAAAAACTCACTTCGAGAGATGGTAAGAATTCATGTGGAGGAACAGAAAGTTACGGAAGTGCGAAGGGCAGCAGAATTAGCAGATGAGTACATGTTGGTGCAGAAGACAGGTTTCTGGTCAGAATTTTGTCCTGTGAGGGATAGAAGGGGAGATCCTACACTAGTAAACCAAGAGTAGAGAGAGCTGGTAAGAATTTACCACAGGATAAAAAGGAAGCCCAAGAAGGTGGAAAAGAGGTGAAAGGCCTCAGGTATTTTCACTAAAATGGAGTGGGACACAGAAAATTACAGTGCTGGTGGTTTCAGTAGGGCACTGGGAAAAGGTGCCAGAAAGTCACGTCAAGTCAAGTCACAGTGCTGGTCGTTAAAGAAAGACACTGTGGGAAAAGATGTGCTAAAAGAAGCTAAGCCGGTGATATGAGTGAAGGTAGTAAAGGAGACCCCAAGAAGAGCTGAGGAGCTGCAGGAGAGTGCACGGCCTAGGCAGAGGCTGGGTATGGAGTTATTACCTGATCTCTACAAAGAATTCGCCTCTGTGGGGAAAGTTTACTCAGAAAGAACAGGGGGAGAAGGCTAAGAAATTATAATTTTGAGAGATACAGGATCTAGCCAGTCGCTGATAGTAAGGGATGAGCGAATATGCACTCTTTCTGATCTGTTACCCGAGAGTGTGGTAACTTGTGGGATAGATGGACAGAAATTTAGCGTTCCCCTATGTAAGATCAGGTTGGAGTGCTATCTAAAGACTGGGGAAGTTACAGTGGGAGTGATTGACAGAGTGTCAGTTCCAGGAATTCCGTTGGTTCTTGGGAATGATTTGGCAGGGTCCAAGGTGGGAGTGACACCGCTTGTTGTGGAGAATCCCAAGGAAGACCAAGAAACTGAGGAATTAAAACAGAAATATCCTGGTATTTTCCCAGACTGTGTGGTAACCAGATCCCACTATCATATATAATAGCATGAAGCGAAAGATGAAGGAGTTGAAGTTCAGTTCATGGACACCCTGTTTGATGTAATGGTGCTGGAAGAACATGTTTAGTCCTGAAAGGCTAAGATACTTGTAACAGTAAGACAAGACGATAAAAGAGATATATATGTGGATGCGTACTCTGAAAAGGAGGCAGAGAATATTCCGGAGGGTTATTATCTGAAAGATAGAATCCTAAAATGGAAATGGAGACCATGGCAGGTTAGTGCAGAGGAGAACTGGGTCGAAGTGCACCAGACTGTATTGCTGGTACAGGAGGTGTTACGGGTAGTACATGAACTACCTGTAGGAGGTCACCTAGGGGTACGAAAGGCTCTGGCTAAGGTACAAAAACATTCTTATTGGCCTGGAATGCACAAGGATGTGGTTAACTTTTGCCGTACATGTCATACATGCCAAATGGTAGGTAAGCCACAGGCGGTAATAAAACCAGCCCCTTTGTTGCCAATTCCCACATTTGAAGAAATGTTCACGTGGGTTATAATTGACTGTGTAGGTCCCCTTCTGAGAACTAATCGTGGGAACCAGTACTTGTTAACCAGAATGGATGTGTCTCCAAGATTTCCGGAGACAATTCCATTACGGAGTATCAAGGTAGAAAGGGTGGTCGAGGTGTTAGTAGCTTTCTTCACACGGTATGAGCTACCCAGAGAGATTCAGTCAGAGCTAGGCTGTTTAAGGAGATTATGGGTTGCTTAGCTATACAGCACTTTAAATCCAGTGTGTATCATCGTGAATCCCAGGGAGCTCGAGAAAGGTGACATCAAATCCTGAAGACCATGTTGAGAGCATGCAGTCAGGATTACCTGAATGATGGGGATAAAGGCATCCCATCTGTATTGTTTGTCATTAGAGATGCCCCGAATGAATCTACTCAGTATACTCTCTTTTGAATTAATATTCGGGCATGAAGTGCAATTAAAGAAAAATTGACGGGACCAATGTCAGAGATCTCACATTTACATTGTGTATCAGAGGTGAGGGAGAGATTAAGTCGAGTAGGTGAGTTAGCCAAACAGCACCTAAAGAGGGCACAGTGTAAAATGAAGCAGGTAGCAGATAAAAGCTCTGAGACTCCGATGTTTTCCCGAGGGGATGACGTATTAGTAATGTAGGAGACCCCTTCAAAGCCAGGTTTAGTGGTCCCTATCAAATTGACGAAAAAATTGAGTCAGGTGAACTATCTAGTAAAGATGCCAGATTGAAAAACAGGTATCAGGTATGTCAATGTGAACATATTGAAACCATATACTAGAGAGAAACAACTGGAGAAACTGGTGTTAGTTACTGCCCCGCAGAGTGAGGAATCAAATCCAGATGATGTGGATTTTGAGATGCCCCAAAATAGATTTAAAAATGAAGATGTCGTTGAGGAATGGGACAGGTTAGTAAACTATTTGTCTCAGGGGCATGAAAAGCAGTTGAAAGATTTGTTATTGTGGGATAAGGACATATGTAAGAATCAGCTGGGGAGGACTAATGCTATTGTACATGAAGTAGACATAGGGAATACTGCTCCGATAAAACAACACCTCTATCGGCTTAATCTTTTCAAAGCCAGACAGGTCCTGATGGAGATGGAGCCAGAGTGAGTGGAATTCGCTGACCGTCTTTGTTTCCAAATCAAATGAGACTCAACGATTCCGCGTGGATTATCGGAAAGTCAATGCCGTTACTAAATCGGACTCATATCCAATTCCTAAATTGGAGGACTGTATTGAGAAAGTCGGACAAGCCAGTTACATCACCAAGTTGGACTTACTGCATGGTTACTGGTAGGTACCTTTATCAGAGACGGCTAAAGAAATTTCTGTGTTTGTGACCTCAAATGGGCTAAATCAGTTTAAAGTGATGCCCTTTGGAATGAAGAACGCACCTGCCACATTCCAAAGACTCATGAACAGAGTTGTGGCTGGGTTAACAAACTGTGCAGTCTATTTGGACGATGCAGTGATCTTTCGTAAGTCCTGGAAAGATCACGTGGTACAGTCGGCAGAGCTCCTTGAACAACTACGAGAAGCAAAACTGGTGATAAACTTAAATGAAACGGAATTCGCAAAAGCACTGAGGATCCTGGAAATCTGAAGTAAAAACAGAAAAGGCTGGAGAAGTTCAGCAAGTCTGCTAGCATCTGTAAAGACCGAAGCAGAATTAATGTCTCAAGTTTTGTACAACACGTCTTTGGAATTCCATTTCGGACAATCCTCTTTGCTGAATCTAAATATTACCTGGCCAAAGTACCTTAAAGTTAGCAATTGGCACAGTTTTAACCAATCCCCCAACTATTGTGTGTGTATGTGTTAGCTTCATTTTCAAAAGGCTGTACAAATATATTTGCACAATTCAAACTGTTTGTCAATATTCTTTGCATCTCTCGTTTTGATTTAGTAATAAACTAGTTATAATTGTTGACTGAAAAAGACCTGAATTTGTTCTTAATACCGAACCTCATACAATCCTAAGAGTGGTACAATTGATCTTGATACCAAATGGGTTAAATTTAGAATTTGGTCTGACTCTTGGAAGAGCGGGAAGAGAAAGGGGAACTGCGCACCCTTCCAACCTCAATTCGAACAGGTTTTGAGGATGGCCATCAATGGTTTGGCCAAATTTGGACCTTTTCTGATTCACAACAGTGCTGTTTGGTGCTGGATGTTTTCCCTGTTAAGGGGCAAGGGTAGCAAATCCAGGGAATCCTGAATGTCTTTGATTTTGGAAGGTTGGCTTGCGTGATGGACTGGGCTGTTTTCACAACTCCCTCTAGATTGTTACGGTCCTGGGCAGAGCAGTGACGCATTTGGATAGAATGGTTTCTGTGGTGCATCTATAAAAATTGGAAGGAGTCTTTACAGACATGCCAAATTTTCATAGCTCCCTGAGAAAGCAAAATTTGGACCTTTTCTGATTCACAACAGTGCTGTTTGGTGCTGGATGTTTTCCCTGTTAAGGGGCAAGGGTAGCAAATCCAGGGAATCCTGAATGTCTTTGATTTTGATTTGATCTGATTTATTATTGTCACCTATACCTAGGTACAGTGAAAAACTTTGTTTTGCATGCAGTATAGGCAGACCATACCATATAAAATGCATTAGGGTAACAGAATGGTGGCTCAGTGGGTTAGCATTGCTGCCTCACAGCACCAGGGTTCCCAGGTTCGATCCCACCCTCGGGCGACTGTCTGTGTAGAGTTTGCACATTCTCCCCGTGTCTGCGTGGGTTTCCTCCGGGTGCTCCGGTTTCCTCCAACAGTCCAGAGATGTGCAATCGGGTGAATTGGCCGTGCTAAATTGCCCGTAGTATTAGGTGCATTAGTCAGAGGGGAAATGGGTCTGGGTGGGTTACTCTTTTGAGGACTGGTTGGGCTGAAGGGCCTGTTTCCACACTTTCGGGAATCTAATCACAAAATGCATTAGGATCATAGAACAGAGTGAGGAGTACAAAAGTCTAATAACATTGGAGAATAAGCTGTTCTTGAATCTGTTGGTATGTGCATTTAAGCTTTTGGTTCTGCTGCATGACGGAAGAGGTTGGAAGAGATTTTAACTGGGGTTTGAAGGATCTCTGATTATGTTGAACGTGTTCCCAAGGGAGCGAGAAGTGCAGACGTAGTCAGTGGAAGGTTGGCTTGCGTGATGGACTGGGCTGTTTTCACAACTCCCTCTAGATTGTTACGGTCCTGGGCAGAGCAGTGACGCATTTGGATAGAATGGTTTCTGTGGTGCATCTATAAAAATTGGAAGGAGTCTTTACAGACATGCCAAATTTTCATAGCTCCCTGAGAAAGCAGAGGCATTGTTGTGCTTTTTTTTTCACCACCGCATCAGTGTGGGGAGACCAGGATAGACTGTTGTCAACATTGGAGTGCTGCCTGACTTTCACCCAGGATAGACCGTTGGTGATCATCACTCCGAGGAACTTGGCTCTCTTGACCAGCTCCGCCTCAGCACTGTTGATATAGAAAGGGATGGGCCCTCCACCTTTCTTCCCGAAATCAATGACCAGCTCTTTTGTTTGGTTGACGTTAAGGGAGAGATTGTTATCTTTACAACAGGCCACCAAAAGCACTTTATCTCTTTCCCACGTTCTGTCTCGTCATTGTTTGAGATCCGGCCTACAACGGTGGTGTCAAAGGATATTGAGACTTTGATAAAGAAAAAGAAGGAAGCAGATGTACGGGATAGCTCAATACAAACAGACGAGCCCCCTTCAAAAGTATGGAGTGTATAGGAGGTTACTTTAAAAAGAAATTACAAGGCCAGATGGGAGCAAAGAGGGTGGTGGGTGCCTGGAACGCGTTGCCAGCAGAGGTGGTAGATTTATTTGAGTCTGGACAGGTGCATGAGTATGTGAGGAGCAGAGGGATACAGATGCTTAGGAATTGGGCGACAGGTTTAGACAGTTTGGATCGGCTCAGGCCTGGAAGGCCGAAGGGCCTGTTCCTGGGCCGTAAGTTTTCTTTGTTCTTTGTTCAAAGAAAATCCCAAGGCTTTTTGTAAGTATATCAAGAGGATTACTAAGGAAAGAATGGGACCTATGAGAAACCAAAGGGGCATCCTGTGTGTGGAGCCAGTGGACATGGGTGAGGTCTTATTTCTCATCCGTAGTCACATTGTAGCTGGGAATGTCATTTGGGATGGTGAGATTCTACAGCATGTTAAAGTTTAATAAGGAAGAGGTGTTAGACGTTTTAGCAGGCATAAAGGTGCATTAATCCCCAGGGCCTGAGGGGATGCATCCCAGATGACTGGAAAACAGCTAATGTTTGTTTAAGGAGGGCAGCAGGGATAGGCCAGGTGACTACAGACTGGTTAGTTTGACCTCAGTGGTAGGGCAATTATTGGAAAAAAAATCTGAAGGACAGGATTAATCAATACTTGTAAATGCAGGGATCGATTGGAGCAAGGATTTGTTACATGGAGATCCTGTCTAATTTGAGTTTTTCGAAAAGGTGACTAAACATGTTGATAAGGGTAATGTAGTTGATGTGGTGTACGTGGACTTCAGTAAGGCCTTTGACAAGGTTCCATATTGGAAAGTTTGTCTAAAAGGTAAGAGCCCATGGGATCCAAAGCAATCCGGCAAACTGGATCCAAAATTGACTTACAAATAGGAAGCAAAAGGAGATTGTGGAGATTTGTTTTTGTAATTAGAAGTCTGTAACCTTCAGTGTACCACAGGGATCAGTGCTGGGGCCTTTGTTATGTACGTTTACGGCTTGGATAGGAACATAGAAGGTATAATGAGTAAATCTGCAAATGACACAAAAATTAAGGTGTTGATAGTGAGCAGGATGGTTTCAGGTTACAGTCTGATATTGATCAGCTGGGAAAATGGACAGAGCAATGGCAGCTGGAACTTAATCCCGAAATGTGAGGTGACGCATTTTCTGAGGTCTAAGGGAAGGATATGCTCACCGAATGGCAGATTCCCAAGCAGTACTGAGTGTATAAGTCCATAGATCCCCGAACAGGTGTGAGAGCAGGTAGACAGGTGAAGAAGGCATTCGGAATGTAGAATAAAGGAGCAAAGAAGTCCTGTTACAACCTTATAAAACGTTGGTTAGGCCACGGGTGGAATATTGTGTGCAGTTCTGGTTGCCACACTGTTAGGAAAATTTGATTGCCCCGGAGAGCGTGTAGAGGAGATTTACCAGGATGTTCCCTGGGATGAAAAGTTTCCATTAGGAGGAGAGACTGGACAGGCTGGATTTGTTTTCCTTGAAGCAATGGAAGCTAATGGGGGATCTGATTGAGGTACACAACATTATGAGAGTCATAGACAGAGTTGATCCCGAGATGTGGCTAATGCCAGACGGTGGAAGTTTAAGGTGAGGAACAAGTGGCGTAGAGGAGATCTGAGAAAACTGTTTTGCACTCAGATGGTGGTAGATATATGACATCACTCGTGCTGCTTCCCTCTCATTCTGAAGGGGAGAAATTTAGCAATTTAACTTCCAATTTTCACTCTGTCCTCACCATCTGGTTCATCTCCCTTCCCTTCCTTGATATCTGTTTTAATTTCTGGCTAGCCACCAAAAATCCACCGACTTCCACAGCTACATTGACTATACCTCCTCACACCATGTCCTGGAAGGATTCTATCCCATTCTCCCAGTTTCTCCGTCTCTGTCACATCTGTTCTGACAATGCCATCTTCTGCAAGGGGGGGTGTCTCAGAAATGTCCACTTTTTTACTCAACCGAAGATTCCCTGTTACTGTTACAGGACACGCAGCCATGTTGACCCATCTCCCGAACTTCAGCCCTCACCACTTCCCATCCCTCCCATAACCATGATAGTGTTCCCCAGTCCTTATGTGCCATTCCACCAGCCTCCGCCTCCAAGCCGCCACTTCTGTCACCTCCAATAGGACGCCAAGACCAGACGCACATTCCACTCCCCTCCCTCGTCAGCATGCCGCAGGGACCATTCCCTCTGGGACTCTCCAGTCTATTCCTCCTCCATTCCGAACACTTCCCCTCAACCTCATGCACCCTCCCGCGCAATCACGAAAGGTGCAATGTACCGCATCTACCTCTTCCCAGCGCACCATCCAAGGCCCCAAGACACCTTCCAGATGAAGCAGCACTTTGCCTGCATTTCACCCAATCCAGTCTACTGCATTTGCTGCTCACAATGTGGTCTCCTCTATACTGACGGGAGATGAAACACAGAGTGAGTGACCGCTTTGCAAGAGACTTACATTCCGCCTGCAAGAATGACCCCTAGGTTGCAGTAGCCTGGCACATCCACACACCTCTGTGTTCCTGCAGTATTCCAGCAAGCCTCAGCACAAACATCTCATTTCCTGCTGGGGGTGCCTACCGTCTCTAGGAATAATCATCAAGTTCAATACTTTGAGATAAAAACATAAAGAGCTGTGGATGCTGAAAATCAGAAACAAAAGCAGAAATGGCTGGAAAAGCTCAGCAGGTCTGGCAGCATCTGTGAAGAGAAATCAGAGTTAACGTTTTGGGTCCGATAATCCTTCCTAGAAGGGTGGCCCTCAGTGACCCAGATCCCTTCTAAGGAAGGATCATCAGACCAGAAACGTTAACTCTGATTTCTCTTCACAGATGCTGCCAGACCTGCTGAGCTTTTCCAGCAATTTCTGCTTTTGTGTCAGTTTTAGAGCCTGATTCCATCCTTCAATGATTTTTTTTACCCACTCCACACCCTGTTTATGACATGGGTTTCTTTTAGCACAATCACCCATTCTCACCGACTCTTCTGCCTATTATCACATTTCATGGGTTGCTTTTAGCGCAGGTCCTGGGCCTCCTCCACCGCCACTCCCTCACCACCCCGATGCCTGGAGGAAGAACGCCTCATCTTCCACCTTGGAACGCTTCAACCCCATGGCATCAATGTGGATTTCACCAGTTTCCTCATTTCCCCTTCCCCTACCTCACCCCAGCTCCAACCTTCCAGCTCAGCGCCACCCTCATGACCTGTCCTACCTGCCCATCTTCCTTTCCACCTATCAACTCCACCCTCCTCACTGACCTATCACCTTCATCCCCCCCCCCGTTCACTCTTTGCTACCTTCCCCCACCTTCCTCTCTGACCTATCACCTCCATCCCCACCCCCACTCACCTATTGTACTCTATGCTACTTTCTCCCCACCCCCACCCCCCTCTCTCCACTCTGCAGGCACTCTGCCTCTATTCCTGACGAAGGGCTTTTGCCCGAAATGTCAATTTTTCCCGCTCCTCGGATGCTGCCTGACCTGCTGTGCTTTTCCAGCACCACTCTAATCTAGTCTCTGCTTTTAGTACAGCTTACCCACCCATTCTCTCCAACTCTTATTACCACTGCCTTGGGCCTGCTATCCATAATCTCCTTATTTACCTACCTCTTTCATCTCTCTCTCTCTCCCCTTGGTCTCCATCTCCACTTATTTGCTAATCTCCCCTCTCCCCAACCTCATCTTCAGCATAAATACCATTTCTCCCTCACTGCTAACATATATCCGATGAAGAGTCACCGGACTCCAAATGTTAACTGTGCTTTCTTCCCACAGGTGTTGCCAGACCGGTTCTGTTTTGCCAGCAATTTGTTTTTGTTCTGGACCGTCTTCCCCAAGAGGGTGGTGGAGGCAGGTAACCCTGCAACATTTGAAGTAGTGCTAAAAATGCCAGGGCATGCTAGGCTATGGACCATTTATGCAGTTAAACAGGATTAGTGTAGCTCAGTGTGGCATGGATGTGGTGGGCCGAAGGGCCTGTTTGTATGCTGTACGACTCCACGACCCCCTTCTTGCACCTCAACAGAGGATCAATATCTGAGATGATCCTTTGGAGAAGATCATTGAGCTATCCCAACTGCTGCAGTCACAACTCACAGGGCACTGAACAACACTGCCCGGGCCTTTCAAAATCACCTCTGGCTAAAACTCCGGTGTGGAGTACGGTGTACAGTTCTGGTCGCTGTATTGTAAGAAGGATGTCGAAGCTTTGAAAAGGTTGCAGAAGAGATTTACCAGGATGCTGTCTGATCTGGAGGGAAGGCCTTATGAGGAAAGGCTAAGGGACTTGAGGCTGTTTTCGTTAGAGAGAAGGTTGAGGGATGACTTAATACAGACATATAAGATGATTAGATGGGGTGGACAGTGACAGCCTTTTTCCTCAGATGGTGATGGCTAGCACTAGGGGACAGAGCTTTAACTTGAGGGGCAGTAGCTATAGGACAGATGTCAGAGGTAGTTTCGTTACTCAGAGAGTAGTAAGAGAATGGGACTGTAGTATACTCGCCAACTTTAAGGGCATTTAAATGGATAAACATATGGATGATAATGGAGCAGTGTAGGTTAGATGGGCTTCAGATTGGTTTCACAGTTTGGCGCAACATCGAGGGCCGAAGGGCCTGTACTGCGCTGGAATGTTCTATGTTCTGTTTTCAACTGTTCTGCCCTGGGTTTCTTCAAGGTGACAAAGGCATTGTAGGAAGGAGACTGGCCAACACCTTTAATGTTGGCCATCAGGAGCACTCAATCCTGCCTGAACTCTTTCGGAAAGTGGCTCCTTGAACCATCGCAGCCATTCTCATACACCTACGCCTCCATAAACCTTTATCACCTTGCCGTTACTACCACCAACCTCAGTCTTCTGTCAGTGCAATCTCAAGGACCTTACATAACAGTATTCTAGAGCACAGATTCACCCCAAGTGATGTTTATGCATCAAACAGATCTCCTCCTATCCCCTCATTTCCCTCTATCAGCATAATTTTCCTTTTCTCCCTCATGGTTCTCCAGCCAACCTTTAATATATCTACATGAGGCACCTCAACCAGATGGATCGGTGGGGTGGGGTAGGGGAGGGGGCAGATTTAAGACTGTCCTCCTTTGAAGGAGGTGCGATTGAGGTGTTCAAAATCACGAGGGGTCTGAACAGACTGGAAAGGGAGAAACTGCTCCCATTCATGGAACGAGAGCACAGATTTAAGATGATAGGAAGGCAACACCGACAGAGGGGCAAATCTTTTGTGGCAGCGGGTGGTCTGGAATGTGCCACCTGAGAGCACAGGAGAGAGGCAGGTTTGGTTAAGGCTACCCAGAGAGAATTGGGGTCATCATTTGAACAGGAAGAGCGGGCAGGGGTATGGGGAGGAGGTAGTGGAGCGGCACTGAGTGAATGTCTCTCTTACAGAGCTGTCGCAAACAGGACGGGCTGAATCGTCTGCGTCTGCACTGTGACCATTCTGTGAATCGTTCACTGCAACCCCTTCCCCACCCTCTGATAACGATGCCTTTCCTGAATGCCTAATTGGATTTGCTAGTCAAAACCTCACACCGCTGAGATCATGGGTGGAAGGGTGAATGCCAACATCAAATCCTGCTCCAAAAATAGATTAATCAAGTATCTCAACTGAATTGCCATCCATCAGTTACTGATCACCCAGCCTTCTTCTGCCTCTGCCTGCTTCTTTACTAGTCCTGTGCTCCGATGAGGTGTTTTCCTGGTTTTGGAGGGGAGGTGGGGGCAGGTAGGTGCAGGGCAGTGAGTGAAGCTTCCATCCAGGAAAGTGGGATTAGAATGGAACAGAAGGATGTTTGATGACCAGTGTTTACACAAGGGGCCTCTGCTTTAAAGTCTCCATGACTCTTGTACCCTTCCAATGGTCATGGTGCGTGACCTCGAGCTGCCCAATAAGTTACTTGGCTGAAGTCAATGCCCTGGGTAGGGGAGGTTAAGAGGAGTAGATTTGTCCAACTGGCGCTAAACCATAGTCATGGGCAGTGGAGAAGGCATGTCTCAGATAGACAGGCTGTGTTCAGTATGCTTGCCTCGATTGCTTATGCCTTTGAGGACAGGGGATGGGATGACGTTGGTGGGAGCGACCTCTTCTGGAGTAGTGTGCGCGGTTCTGTTTGTCTTGCGAGAGTAAGCTGGAGAGGGTTCAAAACAGATTGTTACCAGGAATAGAAGGTCTGAGATATAAAAATAGACTGGGATTTTATTTTCACTGGTGTGCAGGAGGTTTGAGGGGTGACCTTACAAATGTTTAATAAAATCAGGCAGGGCTTAGATATGATGAATAAGAAACATGTTTTCCTTAAGCTGAGGGATTTTAAGATTGGGGGCCATATTTTCAAGGGGAGTAGGAGAAAGATTTAAAAAGGAAATGAGGGGCAACTTTTTTTTTTAAAGAGTTCTTTGCGTGTGGAATGAACTTCCAGAGGAAGTAGTGGATGTAAGTACAGTTACAACATTTAAGAGACATTTGGATAATTACACAAATAGGAAAGGTCTTGAGGGATATGGGCCAAATGCAGGCAAGTGGGACTAGATCAGTTTGGGAACCTGGTCAACATGGACTGAAGGGTCAGTTTCAGTGCTGTATGACTCTGTGGGCAGCCAAGACAAGGACAGGCCTGGAATTGAAGGTTTACCAAACGCTGCCCTCTTTTGGTCATTCTTGAATCATTAATGGGACATACATTGTGTCAAAGGCGAACAAGATCATCTGATGAGGAGAACTGATGACAACGTCTGGAAAAGATATTAGACAGACAGGGTAAAGGAGAACTCTCCAGAGTGGCAAAGGGCAGGAAGGGATCAGGTTTTCACATTGGGAAATGAATCTGAACACGCACACGTGATGCACAACGTTTCAGTAAAACAAAAGTCATATTTTGTTTGCTACTATTCTTCTTGGGTTCTTTGCTGAGTGCTATGTCCTCGCACATAGGGAGGGGCAAGTCCCATGTCCAACCTACCGGGAACAGGGATCAAAGCCCATGCTGTTGGCGCTAATCTGATCCACACCAGTCAATTCGATCACTCCTAGCCCCCAAGGACTGGCAACGCTAACATCAGAGAATGAGATAGAGTCATAGAGATGTACAGCACGGAAACAGACCCTTTGGTCCATCCTATCCATACCGACCAGATATCCCAACCTAATCTAGTCCCACCTGTCAGCACCCGGCCCATATCCCTCCAAACGCTTCCTATTCATATACCCATCCAAATGCCTCTTCAATGTTGCAATTGTATCAGCCTCCACCACTTTCCTCTGGCATCTCATTCCACACACGTACCACCATCTGAGAGAAAAAGTTGCCCCTTAGGTCTCTTTTATATCTTTCCCCTCTCACCCTAAACCTATGCCCTCTAGTTCTGGACTCCCCGACCGCAGGGAAAAGACTTTGCCTATTTATCCTATCCATGCCCCTCAATTTTATAAACCTCTATGAGGTCTCCCCTCAGCCTCCGACGCTCCAGGGAAAACAGCCCCAGCCTGTTCAGCTGCTCCCTGTAGCTCAGATCCTCCAACCCTGGCAACATCCTTGTAAATCTTTTCTGAACACTTTCAAGTTTCACAACATTTTTCTGACAGGAAGGAGACCAGAATTGCACACAATATTCCAACAGGGGCCTAACCAATGTCCTGTACAGCCGCAACATGACCTCCCAACACCTGTACTCAATACTCTGACCAATAAAGGAAAGCATACCAAACGCCTTCTTCACTATCCTATCTACCTGCGACCCCACTTTCAAGGAGCTATGAACCTGCACTCCAAGGTCTCTTTGTTCAGCAACACACCCTAGGACCTTACCATTAAGTGTATAAGTCCTGCTAAGATTTGCTTTCCTAAAATGCAGCACCTCGCATTTATCTGAATTAAACTCCATCTGCCACTTGTCAGATCCTGTTGTAATCCGAGGTAACCCTCTTCGCTGTTCACTACACCTCCAATTTTGGCGTCATCTGCAAACTTACTAACTATACCTCTTATGCTCGCATCCAAATCATTTATGTAAATGACAAAAAGTAGAGGACCCAGCACCGATCCTTGTGGCACTCGACTGGTCACAGGCCTCCAGTCTGAAAAACAACTCTCCACCACCACCCTCAGTCTTCTACCTTTGAGCCAGTTCTGTATCCAAATGGCTAGTTCTCCCTATATTCCGAGAGATCTAATCTTGCTAATCAGTCTCCCACAGGGAACCTTGTCGAACGCCTTACTGAAGTCCATATAGATCACATCTACTGCTCTGCCCTCATCAATCTCCTTTGTTACTTCTTCAAAAAACTCAATCAAGTTTGTGAGACATGATTTCCTACGCACAAAGCCATGTTGACTATCCCTAATCAGTCCTTGCCTTTCCAAATACATGTACATCCTGTCCCTCAGGATTCCCTCCAACAACTTGCCCACCACCGAGGTCAGGCTCACCGGTCTATAGTTCCCTGGCTTGTCCTTACCACCCTTCTTAAACAGTGGTACCACGTTTGCCAACCTCCAGTCTTCCAGCACCTCACCTGTGACTATCGATGATACAAATATCTCAGCAAGAGGCCCAGCAATCACTTCTCTAGCTTCCCACAGAGTTATCGGGTACACCTGAGCAGGTCCTGGGGATTTATCCACCTTTAACCGTTTCAACACATCCAGCACTTCCTCTTCTGTAATCTGGACATTTTGCAAGATGTCACCACCTATTTCCCTACAGTCTATATCTTCCATCTCCTTTTCCACAGTAAATACTGATGCAAAATATTCATTTAGTGTCTCCCATTTTCTGTGGCTCCACACAAAGGCTGCCTTGTTGATCTTTGAGGGGCCCTATTCTCTCCTTAGTTACCCTTGTCCTTAACATATTTGTAAAAACCCTTTGGATTCTCCTTAATTCTATTTGCCAAAGCTATCTCATGTCCCCGTTTTGCCCTCCTGATTTCCCTCTTCAGTATATTCCTACTTCCTTTATACTCTTCTAAGGATCCACTCGATCTATCCTGTCTATACCTGACATATGCTTCCTTCTTTTTCTTAACCAAACCCTCAATTTCTTTAGTCATCCAGCATTCCCTATACCTACCAGCCTTCCCTTTCACCCTATACTTTCTCTGGATTCTTGTTATCTCATTTCTGAAGGCTTCCCATTTTCCAGCTGTTCCTTTACCTGTGAACATCTGGCCTCCAATCAGCTTTTGAAAGTTCTTGCCTGATACTGTCAAAATTGGCCTTTCTCCTTCAGAGAACTTCAACTTTTAGATCTAGTCTATCCTTTTCCATCACTATTTTAAAACGAATAGAATTATGGTCACTGGCCCCAAAGTGTTCCCCCACTGACACCTCAATCACCTGCCCTGCCTTATTTCCTAAGAGTAGGTCAGGTTTTGCACCTTCTCTAGTAGGTATATTAGCAAATTGTCTTGTACACACTTAAGAAATTCCTCTCCATCTAAACCTTTAACACTATAGCAGTCCCCATCCATGTTTGGAAAGTTAAAATCCCCTGCCATAACTACCCTATTATTCTTACAGATAACTGAGATCTCCTTACAAGTTTGTTTCTCAATTTCCCTCTGACTATTGGGGGGTCTATAATACAGTCCCAATCCTTTTCTTACTTCTCAGTTCCACCCAAATAACTTCCGTGGATGTATTTCCGGGAATATCCTCCCTCAGCAGAACTGTAATGTAGGCCATTCGGCCCAGTGAGTCTGGTCCGCCACTCTGTTATGAAGTTAAAGGCATGTACTGTACCTTTAAGAGAAAGTGAAAGCTGTTTTGCACTGAGTGTTTGCAGGCATTTGTCATGTGACTGACTAGCAGTCTCAGTGTGTTGGAAATTTGAAAAGATGTAACATTTGGCTGATTTCACAACAGTTCAAATTTAAATTATGCCCCAGGATACTAAAACCCAATCGAATTCGAATTTAATGTTTTAACAACATCGAAGCAATGAGACTATCTGATGTTTGGAGTATAAAGAAACTGGCATTTTGAGAGTTAGCCAGAGAGAATAAACTGGCATCTACAGAGCAACTAGTATTCAAAACACTCTCCATCAAAGGGACCTTTTTCACATGAAACAACTTTGCAGCAAAAGACCGAAGCCAACCCAGGGAGATCTGCAGCTGAAAGACAGACACCAATGCCGACAGCTACTAGGTGGTTTTGACAATTAAGGTGATGCCATTTTAATAGGGGCTTTTATTGGATCAGTATATTGTTACAGAAGTGGAGGTAGGGAACAAAACTTGAAGAGAAAGGAGACTTAGAGTTGTAAATAGTTGTTGTTTAATGTTCAATTTTAGGGTTAAAGAATAACATGCCATTTCTTCTTCAAATAATGGAATTTGGGAGTTCTGTCATTTGTACTTTAACAGATTGTGGCGAGGTGCGATTTTCTGGGTGTTTGGTTTAATTAACAGAAGGGTTCACCGCCATGTCCTAACAAATCAATACGGTCAACTTCTATATGCATGTCATAGAATCTGTGGATGGCAATGACACATATCCCAATTTCTTCCAACACATTGGCTCACAAGGTCTCTCTGACTCTCTCACACACACACACACACACACACACACAGCCAGTGATATACGTTGGAAGGATTCATAAGTCAAACAAAATCTGTTTGGCTATGCTACAAACACATCCACTCCAACCCAGAGCTTCTGGTTCAAAAATCTTCCTTCTCTCACATTAAAAATATACCCCCTAGTCTTGAAATCCCCCACCCTAGGGAAAAGACACCTGCCATTCACCTTATCTATACCCCTCATGATTTTATAAACCTCTATACGGTCACTTCTCAACCTCCTACACTCCAATGAAAAATAGGTACCAGCCTATCCAAACCCTCCATTCCCTGCAACATCCTGGTTAATCTTTTCTACACCCACTCCAGCTTGATAATAGCCTTCCTGTAACAGGGTGACCAGAATTGGACACAGTACTCCAGACCATCGTTCTGTACAACCTCAACATGACGTCCCAACTCTTATACTCAAAGGTCTGCGCAATGAAAGCAAGTGGGCTAAACACCTCCTTAACCACCCTATCGATATAAGCTTCAGCTAAGGCACAAACAGCAATTTCATCAGCATCTGGCAGGAAGTCTAGTCACTGGTGTGGCGTCTTGCCCTCTGCAAAGACGAGAGTTGGGCTCTGAAGAGGACAGTGGGTGGACAACAGATTTTAAAATGTGCGTGTGGAGGACTCTCAGAAGCCATTGGAGGGCTAGAAAGTCAAACCAGTGCGTTAGGGCAACTGAAATTCAGGAGTTACAACATACGCTTAGAAAGAATGATAGCCAAACATGGACATTAGAGGCAAAGAGCCAATGAATATATTATTGCAACAATTGCAGAGAAAATTGTGACTGAAACCAGAAGAGGAAAACTCAGCAGGGTGGATTGAGGTGTAGCTGAGAGGGGTTTGAAGAAAACTGGAGAAAATAATGATGGGCCATGTCCCTGTGGTCACAACGACAATGAATCAACAAAGGTTCATTTTCCTGTCCAGCATAAAAATCAGGAAAGGACCATGAGGACACTTTTGAAAAGGGAAGGATAAAAGCTGAGGCCATTACAATTAGGAATTGGAGTGAGTCTAGAGAAAGAATATGCTGCCACTTGTGAAGAAGTGCAAATTGAAGGACTGTCACCTTAAGACAATCCTCAAATCAAGTTGGGAGTTCAGAACATTTCTATTGGCCTTGATAGAGTAGATGTGGAGACAATGCTTCACTGGTCAAGGAGTGTTGAGAATGGTTACAGCAGGATATAGATCAGTTGCAGATATGGGTGGAGAAATGGCAGACAGAGTTTCAGCCAGGTCAGTGTGAGGTGCTGCACTTTGGAAGATCAGATGTTAAAGAAAAGTACACAGGACTCTGAACAGCATTGATGTACAGAGGGACCTTGGGGGTTCAAGCCCATAGCTCCCTGAACGTGGCCACATGAGTAGACAGGGTGGTAAAGGAGGTGTATGGCATGCTTGCCTTTATGGATCAGGGCATTCATTACAAGAGTCAGGATGTTATGTTGCAGCTTTGTAAGACTGGTGAGGCCACAATTGGAGTATTGCACTCAATTCTGGTCACATCATTACAGGAAGGATTGGGAATTTTCAGAGCTGGTGCATAAGAGATTTACCAGACTGCTGCCTGGATTAGAGGGTATGAGCTATAATGAGGCGCTAGAAAAACCAGGGTTGGTTTCTCTGGAGTGACAGACGCTGCAGGAGACTTTGATGCAAGTCTACAAAAGTATGAGATGCATAGACAGGGTCGAGAGTCGGAATCTTTTCTTCCCCAGAGTTGAAATGTCTAATTCTGGGGGGCATGCATTGAAGGTGAGGAGCAAGTCTTTTTATTAGAACCCAGAGAGGGGTAGGATTCTAGAACAGGGTGCTGAGGTAGTGGTGGAGGCAGCTATGATAGGGCCATTTAAATAAGCACATGCATATGAAAAGTATGGGGGCATAAAGATCAAGAGCAAGCTGACGGGATTATAGCTTAACTTGTGGCAGGTTTGGCACTATTTTATGTTCTATTAACCAGGATAAGCAGGAAGCGGTTTAGAATGAAGATAGAGAGGAATTTCTCAACTCTCAGGGATGTGAGTGATCTTCAGTAAGTCCTGGAAAGATCACATGGTACAGGTGGCACAGCTCTTTGAATGACGATGAGAAGCAAAACTGGCAATAAACTTAAACAAAACTGATTTCACAAAAGCAGAGGTGGCATAGCATTGGTCACAGAAGGTTGACCCCACAGAACATGGATAGAATGGCCAGTGAGGAATTTCCAGACTAACCTCGAAGAAAGAAGTGCTTTGATTCTTGGGACGAAGTGGATTCTGTTCCAAAATTCAGCAGTGTAGGAGCAGTGTTAACCGATTTCAGTGGACAGAACAATGCCAGGAGGGATTTGACTGTTTGAAAGCAACATTAACCACTGCATCAGCTTTAGCTACACCACATTTATTGAAACCCTTCAGAGTTGCCATTGATGCTAGCGAGGTAGGGGTTGGAAGCTGTACTGCTGCAGGAAGACGTGATGGGATTGAACTGGCAGTTGGCTACGTTTCCAAGAAACACAACATCCAGAGGAAATACTCCATGAGCGAAAAAGAACTATTGAGTTCAGTTCTAGCCTTACAATATTTTAATATGTACATCATGAACAATGCGTCAGAGACGGTTGTGTACATGGATCACAATCCTCTTACATTCTTGGAACACCATAAATTCAAGAATATGAGACTACTCCGTTGCAGTCTTACGTTACAGACTTTTAATTTACAAACTGTACATCTTATGGGTCGTAAGAATGTAACCAGAGATGTGTTATCACAAATTTAACTGATATAGATGAGACTGGTATCTATTCAATGGTATACATATGTGGGAAGACGTTTAAAGTCATAGATTAAAGCTACTGCCTCACAGCACCAGAGACCCAGGTTCAATTCCCACCTCAGGCGACTGACTGTGTGTAGTGCACGTTCTCCCCATGGCTGCGTGGGTTTCCTCTGGGTGCTCCGGTTTTCTCCCACAGTCCAAAGATGTGCAGGTCAGGTGAATTGGCCATGATAAACTGCCCGTAGTGTTAGGTAAAGGGTAGATGCAGGGATATGGGTGGGTTGCGCTTCGGCGGGGCGGTGTGGACTTGTTGGGCCGGAGGGCCTGTTTCCACATTGTAAGTAATCTAATCATAGATGTGCCATTGTAATGTCGTTAAGGAATTAAGATAAAAATGAAGCCATCTTTCCATGAGGATGGTTTTTTTTTCCTTAAGGTGACAAGTGTTATGAAAGCGTAGGCGTGTACTGTACCTCAGAGAGAGGAAGATGGCAAGGACTGAAAGCAGAGTATGCTGAACAATTTAAAAATGTAACATTTAGTTAACACAAATAGCTGGTTCTGTGCTGCCACGGTACGAAAACAAATTCAAATTTGGCCAGTTTAAATAATGGCCCAGGGACCAAAACTCAATTGAATTTGAATTTAATGTTTTGATGACATCAAACCAATGAAATGAACAAACGCTTTAGGGACATTTTGAATAGTTCGGGGGAGAATGGCCAAGAACATCAACAACATTGGTTCGGTCACTGTTGGAATATTGTGTACAATTCTGGTCTCCTTCCTATCAGAAAGATGTTGCGAAGCTTGAAAGGGTTCAGAAAAGATTTGCAAGGATGTTGCCAGAGTTGGGGAGAGTGAGTTTTGGGGAGAGGCTGAACAGGCTGGGGCTGTTTTCCCCTGGAGCGTCGGAGGCTGAGGGGTGACCTTATAGAGGTTGCTAATATTTTGAGGGGCATGGATTGGGTAAATCGACAAAGTCTTTCCCCTGGGGTCGGGGAGTCCAGAACTAGAGGGGCATAGGTTTAGGGTGAGAGGGGAAAGATATAATAGAGATCTAAGGGGCAACTTTGTCACCCAGAGGGTGGTACGTGTATGGAATGAGCTGCCAGAGGTGGTGGTGGAGGCTGGTACAATTGCAACATTTAAAAGGCATTTGGATGGTTAGAGGAATAGGAAGGGTTTGGAGGGATATGGCCGGGTGCTGGCAAGTGGGACTAGATTGGGTTGGGATATCTGGTCGGCATGAACGGGTTGGACCGAAGGATCTGTTTCCATGCTGTACATCTCTATGACTCTAAGTACACACCACTAGCCAAATAGCTCTCTGAAAGGTACCCATCCATCAGAAATTGGTGCAGAAGACCAAAGCCAACCTACAGAGAAAGTTCAACATCCAAAGACAAAAACTGGGTTTGAAAGTGATTTGTCGTAAACGTAAGAGGGAATTTATCGGACCAGTATTGTTGAGCGGGAGGTAAAAGATAGGTTTAAGGGAAAGGAGTTGTAAATAGTTAACTAATGTTCTCTTTTGGATTTAAAGAATAAAATTGTTAATTTTACTTTAAATAGTGACCTCTGGGATAGATCTTTGCTCTCGAAATTTAACAGATTACAGCACGAGGTGAGCTTGTGCGCACGTTAGGTCTACCCCATGTCATAACACAAAGTATAGAAGGTTTGAGTTATAAAGAAAAGAGGAGCCAAGGATGTTGAGAGGTGTAGATAGAGTTAATAGTAGCTGTCTTTTCCCTCAGATGGTGTCGTTCAAGACTAGGGGAAACATTAAGGTGAGAGATTTGAAAAAAGGGCACATGTATTTCTTTTCTTTAGAACAGAGAATGGTTCATGTCCAGAATAAACTTCCTGAGTAAATGGTGGATGGAGGTATAATTACAAAGTTTGAGAGATTCAGATAGGTATGTGAATCAGAAAGGTGTGGGGGGATATGGACCAGAAGCTGGCAAGTGGGACCAATTTAGTTTAAGGTCATGTTTGGCATTAACTGGTTGAACTGAAGGGTCTGTTTCTGTGCTGTATGACTCGATGACTTAAGAGGCTGCACTAGCCGTTCAAAGAGATGCACGGTTATATTGCGAGTGCATTGCTGGAAGAACTCCGCAAGTCAGGCAGCATCAGAGGAGCAGGAAATTAACGTTTTGGGCTGTAGCCCTTCATCAGGAATGGCCCAGAGACATGAGCCCTCCATCAGCCTCATTCCTGAGGAAGGGCTCTGACCCGAAACAGGAAAATTAACGTTTCAGGCATCAGGAGCAAAGGGCTTTTGTCTGAAAAGTTGATTTTCCTGCTCCTCGGATGCTTCCTGACCTGCTGTGCGTTTCCAGCAACACAACTGACCTCCAGCATCTGCAGACCTCACTGTTTCCTATATTGTGCGTTGCACTACCTCAGGATTTCCCAAAGAGATTCACATACAATGTTGCGCTGTTTAAGTGCGGGCACTGCTATAATACAAGAACTGCATCAGCCAATTTGAGCACAGCAAGTTCTCCCATGAAAGTCACAAACAGGCAGGTAAATCTGACTTGGTGGGATCTTGAAGGACAACTACTTAACAGGCAGAACTCCCCTGCCCTTCTGTCCATAATGGACAGATTTATATCCACCTCAGATCACTTCAGGTGGCACGGTGGCTCAGTGGTTAGCATTGCTGCCTCTTAGCACCAGGAACCCTCGTTTGTTTCCAGCCTCTGGTGACTGTGTGTAGAGTCTGTACATTCTCCCAGTGTCTGCACAGGTTTCCTCCCACTGTCCAAAAGTGTGCAAGTTAGGTGAATTGGCTATGCTAAATTGCCCAGTGTTCAGGGATATGTAGGTGAAGTGTATTAGTCAGGGGTAAATGTAGAGTGGGGGAGCAGCTCTGAATGGGTGACTGAGGGTCGGTGTGGATTTATTGGGCTGAAGGGCCTGTTTCCACATTGTAGGGATGCAAGAAATATCAAACAGAGCCTCAGTTGAAGACCTTTGCAGGAAGGTTGCACTGCCATTACCCTGGTAATGCTATATCAGCAGATAGCACAGAAATAGACCCTTCAGTCCAACAGGCCCATGCCAACCATAATCCCAAACTAGCCCCACTAGTCTGTACTTGGCTCATATCCCTCCAAACATTTATTTGTATAAATATTTAAAATGTCTTAACTGTACCCATACCCACCACTTGCTCGAAGTTCATTCCACACCTTGTGTAAAAATGTCCTTTTTCTCCCCTTGCCTTAAGTATGCCCCCAGTCGTGAAATCCTCTATCCTAAGAGAAAGAGACTTGCCACTCACCTTATCTATACCCATCATGATTTTATAAGCCTCCATAAGGTCACCTCTCAACCTCCTACACGCCAGTGGAAAGTGTGCCAGCCTACCCTTAAGTCAAACCCACATTCCCAGCAACATTCTGCTAAGTCTTTTCTGAATCCTCTCTCGCCTCATCGTCTTCTTCAGAGGAGACTGTCCAGACATGCTCAGATCATAGTGACAAACCCCTGGAATCAAAGTTTACAAAAACTGAAGGCTTCTGATGCAGTGGATACAACAAGCCATATTTTTGTTCTGAATGGAGGATTTTTTTTTCAAAAAATGTTTTAAAAGACTTGAGCCAGGGCTTTTAGAAGCCAATTCAGTAAGCAACCTTCCCCAATGGTGACAGAAACCTGGAGCATTCTCCAAGAGAATTCCTCAGACAATTGTGACCTTCAAGCTATTAAATCAGGTTACTGTCAGGCAAGGACATCAGCATTGGCCAATGGTGTTGGCAGATAGGCTGGCCATGATCTAAGTGAATGGCAGAAAAGACTCAATGGGCCCAATGGACTCCTACTGCTCCATGAAAGGAACCTTAGGCAACTGAGATATGGCAAAGACATGCCTCAAACAGGGCAGGTCAAGAGGAAAGACAACATGGAGCCACAAAAAGTTAGGAGCAATAAACTGGAATGGGACCCAGCACTTTGGTGGATGGTTTTGAGCCAGTGTATAAATTCACTGAGGGGACTAGACAGATGAACACAGGGTGGGGGGGCAACAGAAAGGGTTGCTATCCAATGACTGCAGAGTGTAGTACAAACCATGAGATTGGATCTAGTGATCCAACAGATAAGATCACAGGACACAGATTTGGGCCATTCAGCCCATAGTCTGCTCTGCCATTTGAATCATTGCTGATATGTTTCTCAACCCCATAACCCTTTATCTTCTTCCCAATCAAGAACCCCTCTCTTAAAAGGCAATCACTTGGCCTCCACAAGCCTCTAGTAACGAGTTCCACAGATTCATCACCATCTAGTTGAAGAAATTAGTCACCTTCAGTTCTAAAGGGTTGTCCTTTCACTGAGGCTGTGCTCTCAAGTCCTAGTCTCTCCTACCAGGGGGAACATCATCTCCACGTCAACTCTAATCAGGCCTCGCAGTATTCTGCATGCTTCCGTGAGATACTCCCTTCATCCTTTTAAACTCCTTAGAGCCCAGATTCAGATGACAAGCCCTTCATCCCTGGAAACATTGTCAACCTCCTCTGCACCACCCTTCTTTGGATATGGGGCCCAAATCTGCTCACAATGTATTGAATGCCTGCAAGCACCTAGACAGGACAGCTCAGTGGTCACGTGCCTGTCCTGAAAGCACCTTAAAAGAACTGTGCTGTTAACTGACCAGATTATTCAATCCAGGCAGGTTTCATCTTAGACGCCTCACTCCAATGATTCCTTCCCCTCCAAGATTGAAAAAAAATCAGCACACATCATTGCGTGTTTTGGTGCCCCCACTTTCACTTAACTTTGAACACTCATTCTACCACATATCTCAGGCAGAAACTAGTCACCTTATCACAAGTGCTCAACCCTCAAAGCAACACATCAACTGGCTTCATTGCTTTCCTGAAGTCAAGTTTACCGTGGGAGGCAAAAAGAGGGAAAGGGACAAAGAGCATACTAACATGACTCAGTGCAGGTAACAGTTGGAATGAGAATGGGAAACAGGGACGTGTCTCCAAGACCCATCAGTTCACAATATCTGCCATCTCTCACATGTACCTTTGATGTATCACACAAAGATATGAAGCACAATCATACTGCAAAGGCATGCAGTACCCTTCTGATTATCAGCACTGCTATGCCCCACCTCGCTCATTCCTCATTTGAGCAGGAGCAAAAATGAAACGCAAAAGCATTGTGTTACAACAGATCTTTATTGACAAGTACGGAACGCACCACGAAACAACGGATCCTCTCAAGACCCCAGCATCAGCTTGAAGATGAAGTGGGAGGTTGCAAAATAAATAAAAAAGTGACGGCAAGGTTGGTCTGGAGTGACTCTGGATATTTAGCATACTGGTGTGTAACTGGGAGCTCTCAAACCACTGTAGCTTTAAGCAGGCTTGAAACTGCCAAGTTCCAATTCCCCACTGCTAACTAGCAACACCACACGGGGAAGATATTAACTAAACAATTTTAGTAATCTGACTGGAATGGTCAGTCATCTCATGAGGAAACGTTGGACAGGCTTGGCTTGTACCTACTGGGACCCAGGTTCAAATCCAGCTATGGCAGATGGTGGAATCTGAATTCAATAAAAACCTGAAAAGGAGATTTCTGATGAAGAAACCATTGGTGACTGTTGCTGGAAATACCCATCTGGTTCACTAATGTCTTTTAGGGAAGGAAGCTATTATGCTTACCTGATTTGGTCCTCATGACTCCAGACCAAAGCAACATAGTTTATCTTCTGGACACATAAATGCTGGGCCCTGCTTCACTCAGGTGAATGATGTTTTTTTAAAAAAACATGGAATATTGATCAAAATATGGATCCTGAGGGGTCTTAGACAGGGTAGGAGAGAGGATATATCCTTTTTTGGGAGATCTAACGTTATTTTGAAATAAGAGATCACCCACATAATACAAATGAGGAGAAACTTTCCCCAAACATGGAGTAAGCAGATCAGCAATGATCTTACGGAGTGTGGAGCAGGCTTGATCCAAGCTCCTATTGCACACTTAAACTGGGACTAGGCAGGACGGGAATACATGCGACTGACTCCACGTCTGTCCATGTTTAAAAAAAATGCCACGGGACGTGGGTGACGCTGACAAGGCCGGAACTTGAGAAAATTGATGGACTCGGCCAGCCATTTCAAGGTCAACCACTTTGCTGCAAGACCGTGGAGTCCTGCGTAGGCCAGAGTGGATAAGGGTAGTAGATTGTATGGGAAGGCACGGTGGCTCAGTGGTTAGCACTGCTGCCTTAAAGCCCCAGGGACCCAGGTTTTGAGCGTGAAATGGCTGTGTGGAGTTTGCACATTCTCCCTGCACCTGTGTGGATTTCCACCCACAGTCCAGATGCGCACGTTAGGGCGGATTAGCCATATCAAAATTGCCACATTTTGTCCAAGATGTACAGGTTAGGTGGATTAGCCAGGCTGGATGCAGGTCTCAGTGGATGCTTTTTGGAGGGAAGGTGTGGAATCGGTGGGCCAAATGGCTGCTTCCACACTGTAGGGATTGTATGATTTTCTTCCCTGAAGTATATCAGTGAACCAGAAATTTAAAACTAAACAACAATTGAGAATAGTTTTGATGACTGAGACGAGCTCCTGCTTTATTAATTTAAAATGCCATCAGTATGGCGGTTGGTTTTAAACCTAGATCCACAGAACATTAACTGGCAGCATGATGGTAACACCACTGCTCTATTAACCCAGAGGAATTACCCATCATGCCACCACCCATTCCTGATGTCTATCGATATATACAGCATGCAGCTTCATTAACTTTAGCAAACAGTTTTATAAAATATAAAAGATTACTGTCACTCAACTAGACATGGGTACAAATCCCACCACTGCTGCTGGTGGAACCTGAACCCAAATCTGGAATTGAAAGCTAGTCTCAGTGATGTTGATCATGACAGTTGTCACACTGGGTCACTTTAGGGATGGAAATCTGCCATCCTGACCTGGCATGAGACTCTAGACACACAATGTTTGAGTCTCAACTCCCTTCCAAAATAGTCAAGCAAGCCACTTGGTTCAGACACAAGTAGGTATGAGCAACAAACATCAGCTTTGATAATACCCGCACCTTGTTAAACACTAATGGCATAAAAAAAGGCAAAGACAAACAGCACTAAGCTTGGATTTATGGTCATTGTTCACTGGGTCATAATTCTAGAGCTGGAACAAAGAACAATACAGCACAGCAACAGGGCCCTTTCGCCCTCCAAGCTTGCGCCAACACATTTTGCCCTTCCATACTAAAACTGTCTTCACTGACAGGATCTATATCCCACTATTGCCTTTTAATCATCCAGATGCTTCTTGAATGCTGCTGTCAGCTTCCTCCAACTCTTCTGGTAGCATGTTCCACATCTTTCACATCGCAAACTCCCCCCTCCTCACACCATGAACCTGTATCCCCTAGTAATCAACCCCTTCACCCTGGAAAATACTCCTTTTGCATTTGATCCACATCATTCACAATCTTATAGACTCATATGCTGCAGCAAAAACAAACCCAGTCTTTCCAACCTTTCTTCATTGCCAAAATCCCCCATATCAAGCAATATCCTGGTAGAACTTGTCCCAAATATTGCTGTGGGTGTACCCATGGGCTGCAGCAATGGCTCACCAACCCCAGCCTCAAATATACCTCAGGATGAGAAATAATTGCTGGTTTAGGTGAATGACCTTTTATGAAAACAATTACTGTAAGTGGAAACTACCATGACTTAAAGAGCAAGCCTGTATCCAACTTATGGTCTGTGAAGTACTTAAAGGCTGAATTAAAGGCAGGGAGGTGATGGCCTAGTGGCATTATTGCTGGATTGTTACTCCAGAGACCTGGGTAATGTTCTGGGGACCTCTGTTCAAATCCTGCCACTGCAGATGGTGGAATTTGAATTCAATGAAAATCTGGAATTATGAGTCTAATGACGACCATGAAACCATTGTTAATGGTTGGGAAAAAGCCATCTAGTTCACTAATGCCCTTTAGGGAAAGATCCTTACCCGGTCTGGCCTACACGTGACTCCAGATCCTCAGCAATGTGATTGATTCTTAACTTCTGTCTCGACATTGCTAATAATTGCTGGCCTAGCTAGCAATCCCCTCATCCCTGTGAATTAGTGTATAAACAAAAGTAGATCTACGTTGAAACAGCTACTTACTGTGGGCCTTCCTGGACTTGAGATCGGTTGCCAAAGATCCCTGCAGAAAAGAAAAAGGAGGAAGTCAGAAAGCAGCACAACACATCGCCATGGTGCTTTGGTGACAGAAAACAAACCAGGCCACAAGTTGCAACCCCATACAATCGGTATTGCCTCAAATATTGTATATTACCTGAAAGTGAAACAAGGACAATGGCCTATTTTGATGACCATCTTCACTTGTTGCTTATATGACAATACAGATGTAGTTGCAGTCAAAACAAGAGTCACAGAATTGTTAGAGTGCAGGAGGCCATAAGGCCCATCAAGCCTTGACCAGCTCTCCCAGTAAGAACCTCATTTAGTGCTATTCTTCCCATATCTCTGCTAACGCTCTTTTCAGACTGTAGCCTAATTCCACTTCTACAGCATTGACTGAACCTGCCCCCCCCAACAGACTCAGGCAGTGCCTTCCATGTCCTAACCAACACAAAAAAACTCAATGTAATTTTTGCTTGCATGGGAGGGATGTCACTTCACTCAAATCCAAAATCAAACTGGGGGGGGAGAGAAGATAAAAGACCAAAATGGGCATTTTAGCACAATTTGAGACTTAAAAAGGGACAAGATAAGGGTCTCTTCCCAGTTACAAATGGAATTCCAAAATGACAATTACCTTTAACTGATGACTGCAACTTGGAATGCCATGGGAAAGCCAAAGGTCTGGCCACAACCCACATGTCCGTGGGTAGTGGGCCAGGTCTTCGACCAAAAACACTACTGTGAAAGGGATAAAGTCACAATAGATTACAGCCACTGTGGATGGAGAACAGCAGAACAAAAATGGTTAAAAAATATGATTGAAGGCAAAAACCAAGAAACTGCAGATGATTAAAAGGCAAGTTGCAGCTAAACTTTACAGCTGCAATGAGTAAACTGGCACTAAAGTGCAGCAAATCACGTTTAATAAAGGTCATTGATGAGCTATTAAACAAATTTTCCCAAATTAACTTCAATATCAAAGTTGGGACCATCAACATGAATCCTGAAGTGGTTGGTGAATCATCAGACATTTACAAATAGTCCTTGAAGGAGAGGAGAGGGCAGGACAAAAGGAAACATTAATTGAAATGTAATTAGAAAATGGATTACTTCATTCAAGAATGTATGCAGTAAATCCTGCAAGGCGATTAACTAATGGACCGGGGATAAAGGAGAATTAGGACTCACTGCCCACAAGGGTAGTGGAAACAATGATTTCAATCAGAAGGGCACTCAATGACAAACTGCAGGGTTTAAAAGGATTGAGAGAATGGGACTGACTGGATCACTAGGCGGATAACTAGCATGTGTACAATGGGTTAAACAGCCATATTCTGCACTGGAAAGGACTCAAGTAAATTCCCCACTGCCTGGCAGTACCCTTCAATTCAAATAGTCAACTGTATTCATCTCCAGCATTGTTCAAGGCAATACATCTCACTCTGCCACGTGCCCATGGAGTGTACAACAAATAGCATTAAGCTCCTTGAACCATCTCCTCCATTCAGAGGTTGCAGCTGATCTACCCCAACAGCACTTTCCCTTCGCTCTGTATCCCTCTTTCGGAACCAGAAAAACCAACCAACTTCAGTCTCCATCAGGCTCAACAAATGAGCCCTCATCTCTGGATTTCAATGAAAATGACTTTCTTAATACCAGGACATAGTTAAATCTCTGTTCTCGTTTTCAAAAAGCGCTTTTAAGTCTGTTCTGTCCTTTTCCTTATCCGTAGCTTCCTTCCCAGCTCCAGCACACTTACAGAAATGAGTACCTCAGGTTAAATCTCAACAGCACCAAATGGGATATGGTAGAACACCAGGATCTACATTGTTACATTGGAAAGAGTAGGGAGAGTGAAACCTATTACACTTCAAAAACTTTGGTAAAAATACTAAGAATCAGGACAGGAAAATTATGATGCGTCCAATCACAAATCAAATAGCCTCTGTCACTTCAGAATTCTGTCACATAGTCAAAGTTACTTCAACAGATCCATCTGCTGCTTTAAATGGTATCCTATTCACTGTTCAACCCCCATCTGTAAACAATAATGAGCCTCTCTCCAAAACTGTCACACCACATTGATTTTATGGATTGCAACTGGTTTGTTTGAGGCAGTTGCTTAAGATTCCCTTTCTAGCTAATTTGCATCCTTAGCAGTGCGGTTGATAAATGAGGAAGGCTAAGGAATGAAGAGAACCAAATCTTCAACTGCACTGCCGCATGGCAAAAAGAAAGGCTGCCTGTGGGCAGTCTTTACTCAAGAGATTTGATTAAAATCCACTCCATCCAGCTGCAGCTGT
Source organism: Chiloscyllium punctatum (assembly GCF_047496795.1). Classification (NCBI taxonomy): domain Eukaryota; kingdom Metazoa; phylum Chordata; class Chondrichthyes; order Orectolobiformes; family Hemiscylliidae; genus Chiloscyllium; species Chiloscyllium punctatum. Next base: position 66,666,015 of record NC_092769.1, read on the forward strand.
TGGGGGTGGGGTGTTGCAGTGGAAAATGACTGATTACCCTGAAAAAAAAGGTTAATTTTGAAAGCTCCCCAGAGTTTAAAGTCTCTTTTCGAACAGAAATCAAAAAGTCTAAAGATTAGACCGCCTTTATCTTGGATTATTCAATCTTTCAATGTGCAGAGACGTGAACAGAACCACCATATTTCGGATTACACAGATCCCCCCAGAGCTGCTTGACCTCTGACCTGCCCTCCCCAACTCTCCTTCCCCTCAGCAACAGAATGGATGAGGTATAAGTAGCATAATTTCTACAAGCAAATGTGAAAATAATTTCTCCCTTCACTGTAATAGTTTTGCATGGACAGATAGGAAGGGCAGCAGAGAAAAGGGATCTGTAACCAACTAAAAATCAGAATTTTGTTGCTAGTACGTTTTCTTAAGCAAAGAGAAAACGTACAAGACAGCACAGAGGGAAGTATCTGGGAGAACAAAAAGAGTATATTTTTTCTACATTTCAAAAACTGAATGAAATTATCAGCAAAAGACCGAATTAAGACAATTATGGTGAAGCTGAGACAAAGATCGACCTTCACAGGGAGTGAACAAAAGCAAAAATACTGTTATCTCAAAACCAAGAGAGACACACTGGCAAATCGGTTTCTTACAGGCATCAGGACAGAACAGCAAGAATTCCAAAGCTCAGAAGGGAACAACAAATTATACTACATGAGAAAAGAGTGTTCTAAGTTAATAATCCAAGATTTAGTACTCTCCAGCTTTTGTCCTGATGTGTGCAGGATGATAGCCTTCCACAGAATGTCCTCTTTTCACCCCCCCCAAAAAAAAATCAAAATTCAAGCAATTATTTTCAACATTTTTTCACACTTCCAACTCCAAATCAAAATATCCACCTTTGTTATTAAGGTGCGATTTGCTTATCTCATTCTGAACCAAGTCAATCCTTCCGAGCTATAACTGAATTCAATCGCAGCCCACCTCCAACATTATCATCGGAGAGTTCATGCAGACGAGGGAAGTGATCCTTTCAACAGGCTACCCATAACTACTTTTATCCCCTAAAATTGCTTAACAAATATCAAGTTGCTTCTGAATCAACATGCTTACTTAAGTCATCACTTTTAAGCGAATGAGAAGAAATCATCCCTACACTCCATTTATTTAAAAATGGATCAGGCAGGTTATAACTTCTACTTGAATTGTATTTGCCACCCATCTGTCCACTCTTATCTGTCAGTTTCCTAGACCTCATTGCGGCTTATCACCAGGCTACGAGCCCTTCTATAGCTTGGAGCAGAATATTCATCTGATAGTCCACTAACTCCAGTGGAATAAGGCAAGATACATCCCGCTAACTCAATATAGGCACTAGCTGGCCCCCAAACCGATTTGTCACGGACGCAAAATATCAAAAGGTGGGTGCAAAACGCAATAGCTGTACACAAGTGGTGGCGGAAATATCAGTATAAAACAGTTCCTCAGTACACTAAATGAAAGCAAACTAGAAATTCGCTAGCCATATCAAAATAACCCATGAGGTTAATATCTCAGGAGACTGACTACCCAGGTTCATTTTACCTAGGTACTTATGCATTAAAATTGACAATAAACTATATAGTTGGGAAAACTAGGATGGACAATGTACCTGGGCCCATTACATTAAACACCCAGGAGTGACTTGAACTCAATTGTCCGAGAAGACTGGAGACTCACAGGAATCCAACGAGTTGCCAATCCTGAGTGAGTGATTCCTCCTCATCTCAGTCCTAAATGATCTCTTATCCGGAAGGCTGTGTCCCCTGGTTCTAGATGCACCATTCCCATACCAGCCAGGAAGAAAAGCCTTCCTGCAACCACACTAAGCATTTTTGCATGCCACACATTTCGACAGACACTAGTTACTTGGGGTTTGTTCAAATTCAGGTGTTAATCACAAAACCAGCCAAGCTTTCATCACAGGCCAATTTGACATCAGCACCATCCCAAATGGCTCCCCTTTCCAACAGGTTTAGAGTTCTAACTATTCGGAAGTTATTCAAATGGATTTAAAATGGCAAACTTCTGCCTTTGCAGAGTAGAGATTGGCACTTGCCACTGAACTTTGATTTTAAAAGCAAGGTTATCAGCACCTCGGTCAGACTCTGCCAAAAGAACACAGCCAAATGAGACCTGCTCCGTCTGCATGTAACAGGGCTGGACACAGGAGCACAAGGCAACCACAGACTGCTGAGAATTCAGGAACTAACACCGTGCTCATATTGTAACTTAGACGCATGTGTGGGGGACAGGAACTCCAGAGTGTGAAAACAATTTCAAGTCTGCCAAGCCTGGATTGCAAACTGTTAAGCTGCTTATCCTCCTAGCACAGCCAAGTTATTTATGTGGTGCTAGAGAAGGTGAAAAAGTACTTTCATGAGGCAGTGTCCAAAACTAGAGGGCACAGATTTTAAGGTGAGAAAGATCTGATGGGTAAATCTTTCATGCAGTGGGTGGTGCATACATGGAACAAGCCGCCAGAGGACATGGGGGAGGCTGGTCCAATTACAACACTGAAAAGGCATCTGGATGTGTACGTGAATAGGAAAGGTTCAAGAGGGATATGGGCCAAATGCTGGCAAGTGGGACTAGGTCAGACTGGGGTGTCTGGTTGGTGCAGATAAGTTGGACTGAAGATTGTTTTCGTTCTGTATGACTGTCCTACAATGTCCCCTAAGCAAAACTTCAATCACTCTTGAATCCCCTTTAAAATCCAAACTGATGGGGACTCTAACAGAAGGCAGTGGACGTGGGTCATAAGATGGTGATGGAGGGCTTTGGGGGAAAACAGTTGGAGCATCATCAACAGCTGCTTGAGATGCACTCACAGGATTAGATAGCTGCAATGAATACAACGGACAGTGTTGTGGCTAGCATCCAGAGGTAGCCAGGACTGCCCTGCAGAACAAAACCTCAGGTTGAAGAACAGGATCCTGGTCACATTTTAAACATCTATTGGCCTTGAATCCATACCCGAATGACCCACTAAACAATGTGAACTTCAAATGCTTCAATTAACTACTCCATCCCAATGGCAACTCTGAAAAGGGCCAGAGTGCCACTATAACTTGCGTGAACAGCTCTCAGCCCATTCTATACTTTAAATAATCTTCATTACATTTAAGGGTTTACAAGGCAAAACTGGGAGCCCATCAAACAAAACCTTCATGAATAACAAACATGGACTCTACATTCACACTGGTTTTAATCGATTGGTGGTCTTAAACACAGACAATGCTGCCGTGAGCTGACTAATTATTGACTGAAGGCTTAATCAGAATCCCTACAGTGTGGGCGCAGGCCATTTGGTCCATCAAGTCTACGCTGACTTACCAAAGAGTATCCCACTCAGACCCACATCCCATAGCCCCACATCACCCACAGCTAATCCAACTAACCTGCACATCTTTGGACTGTGGGAGGAAACTGGATTACCCTGAGGAAACCCCGCAGACATGGGGAGAATGTCTGCGTGGAGTTTGCAGTTGCCAGACAGTGGAATCGAACCCAGGCCCCTGACACTGAGGCAACAATGCTAAGCTGCCTACTTGTTTGGCATAGAAAGCAACACTAGCAAACCAATCTTGTTGTTAATTTGTATCTTCCTCCCAGGGCAAAAACAGGATAGCCACAATCCTGAGAACAGTGAGTTTTAAAAAAGGGACCAGCAGAATGGAAATATCAAGCATTTCCTTATGCACTCTGGGAATTAAGCCATTGTGAACTATCGCCTCCCAAACCTTGCAGACTGGGAACAGGAGCCCAAAGTTCAGATTCCTGAACAGGTCAGGTTGCAGGAATTAGCAATATACTGTCTGATTTGACAGTCCAGTTGAACCTTTCATTCTGCTGTCACAGTGAGATTTACACCAGGGATTTAATAACAGGCAGAGACTGCAGACTCAGTTTAGTGGGTGAAGGCTTTGTTTGGCATCTACTTCATTGAAGGATATCGACTGGTTGATGCTACTCTACGGGACTATGAAGATTTCCTGAGGAACCTTCTTAGTAAGTTATATTTAGCAGAAGTCAGCCTGGCTTTGACCTGTCCAATGGATTCAAAAGGTCAGTGCAGAGCCATTTTAAGCCAGCAATTGAGACAATAGTAACTCTGATAACCTACTAGTCACACCCAGCCAAACTGCACTGTAACAAAAACCTACAAAAGGTGCTTATTCCTATACTCCAATCCACTTGCAATAAAGGCAGTCATGCTCTATAATACCTTCACCATTGCCACGTGAACCAATGGGATAGCTGTTCCTAATGCTTGCACTGTCTGTACATCCACATCATTAACACATTCTGCTTTCCTCAGCTTCCAGTCAGACATATGAGTTTTCCTCCATCATACTTCATCTGCCATCTCACTGTCTCTCACCTCCAATTAACATACACAGACTTCTTTGCAACACCTTGCTTTCTCACTGCCCACATGCAGACCTGGCTTTGTATGAGAAGCAAACAAATACACAACATACACTGACTACCATCTCTGTCCAGATCACAAATTGATTGTGAGCTGCCCCCACAGGTTGCCAACTTCAAAAATGTCTCCTTTATCCCTGGTCTTTGCTTTGTAGTCATATAGCACAGACACTAAACAAGGCCCACCTGCCTGCTCCTGACCTATACCCCTCCAAACCTTCCTATTCAAACTTATGCAAATTGCTTTTAAATGCTGTAACTGTACCTGCATCCATGACTTGCCAATTCCTCAGAACTTCATTCCACATTCAAACTACCCGGTGTAAGAAATGTTGTCCTCCACTTTTCCAAAAAAATTCTCTCCTCACTTTAAAAATATACACCCTTTTTTGAAATCTCCCATCCAAAGGAAAGGACACCTACCATGAACCCATCTATACACCTCAATGATGTTATAAACCTCTAAGGTCACCCCTCAACCTCCTACACTCCAGTGAAAAAAGTTCCAGGCTTTCTTTATAACTCAAACCTTCCACACCCGGCAACATCCTGATAAATCTCTTCTGAACCCTGTCCAGCTTGATAATATCCTTCCTAAAAACAGGGTGATGGCAAAACTTAATATAGTCCTCCAGAAGAGGCCTCACCAATGCCCTGTACAACCCTCAATATCATGCCCCAAATCCTATACTCAGGACCGAGCAGTGGAGGCAAGTATGCTAAATGCCTTTTTAGAGCCATGGCTACATGTGATGCAAAATTCAAAGAACTATATACCTGCATCCCCGTGACCTTGTTCTACAACACTACCCAAGGCCCTACCATTAATTGTACAAGTCCTGCCCCAATGTGTTATGCCAAAATACAATACCTTGCATTTATCCAAATTGAATGCCATCTGTCATTTTTCAGCCCATTGACCTATTTGATTAAAATCCCTTTATAATCTTAAAAAATCTTTACTGTCGAACATGCCAACTTTGCTGTCACCCACAAACTTACTAACCATGCTTTCCATATTCTCACCCAAATCATTTATGTAATGATACAAAAGCAAACCCAGAACCAATCTGTGGAACACCACCTCCAGTCCAAAAAGCAACTTTCCACTATCAGTCTCATATCTCCTGTCTTCAAGTCAATTATGTATCCAATTGACAAGCTCATCCTGAACCTCATGTGACCCAACATTACTAATTAGTCTTCCACACACAACCTTGTTGAAGGCTTTACTGAAATCCAAACAAACAGTAACTGCTGCTTTACCATTCTTTTGGTAGCTTCTTCAAAAGAAATAGTTTATGAGATATTATTTTCCTTTAACAAAACCATATTCACTATCCTTAATTCCTGCCTCTCTATGTCCACAAATCCTACCTTTTAGGATCAACAACTTATCCACACCCAAAGTCAGATTCTCATGTCTATAGTCCCCTGTTTCTTCTTGCAACCCTTCTTAGATAAGGCATACATTCGCGACCCTCATCATTCATTTCACACAGTTAGAGATGATGCAAAGATTTCTCCAAGGGGCCCCATAACTCCTCCCTTACTTCCCAGTGCTCTGGGAGACATTAGATCAAGCCCTGGCGATTTATATTCTAAAGCTTCCAGAGCGTCCTCTTCAATAGGAACTCAAAACTAAATATTTCAGAGTTCTCTTGCCTCCACTTCTTTCTCAACAGAAAAAATGGTTACAAAATATTCATTCAATAAGCTCTCCCACCTCCTGGGGTTTAACAAAATCTTTAAGGTGCCATACGCTCCCCCTCAATGAGAGTTTAGATTATCTTTAACCCCATTTGTCAATCCTATCTCATATCCCCTCTCATCAGTGCCTTCCTAAGAATGCCCTGATACTCCGCATATTGATTTAGAGTGTGATTTGAACCAAGTTGTCCGTATCCAAGTATTATCTTCATTTTGACTGGATCCTCAATATCTTTATTCATCCCTTGTTCCTTAATCTTAGCAACCTTACCCTTCACTCTTAACAGGAACATAATGCCTCCAAACTCTCGAAAGCCAGCCATTATTACACATCCTTTTACCTGCAAACGGTCTACTTCAGTCAACTTTTGACTCATCATTAAAATTTGCCTTACTCCAATTAAAACTTTCACAGAAGGTCTTATTATTTTCTACAACTATTCTAAAAACTAAGAATTATGACTGCTAGACCCAAAGCGGCCCTCTACCACTTCAGGCACTTGCCTTATTACCAAAGAGATCAATGTTTGTACCTTCTCCAGTGACAGATTTTTCACTATCCAAGCCTTTCACACGACAGTAGCCCCAGTCAAATGTTGGGAAAATTGAAATCCCCCATTATCACAACCTTATTTGCCAATACATCTAAGATTTCTCTACATATTTGCTTCTCAGTTTCTCTCCATCAGTTGATTCCTCTATCGATGCCCAAACATCACCCCCTAAATGAGCACGGCCTTATCCTACAGAATGGCTTTTGGAAACCTTTGTGGAGGTGCCAATGTTGGACTGGGGAAAACAAGGGCAGAAGTCGCATGAGACCAGGCTAGTGCCCAACAGGATAAGCTGAAATCGCAAGCTTTCAGATCACTCCACTTTCGTCAGGTGATAAAGACACACACCCATCTACTGGACCCCTTTATCTACCCCAATTAGACCCTCAAAGAAATGTCCACAGTAACTTTGTCCAGTTGGACAGATTGTGTCCAACTGCATGAGTTAACACTTCCAGTTGGAGATCATAGCATTTTTCAGCCGCATTATGCCAGCTGAAGCTCCCCCGTCTCACGAGTCATATTTGCCAGTTGCCAGCTCATCCACCATCCCTGCAGCTCGTTCTCTAGAACCAGAGGATAAAAACCACAGAGGTTCAGGTTTGCCCAGAATGGGGTTGGGGGCAGGGTGGGGCAGATCAGAGGTACCAATCAATGGGGAGGTCATACGGCACCAAATCCAGACAATGAAGGAGCTTTCTACATCAATGAAACTTCAATCCAGATCTCCAAAGATAGGGGCTGGGGCAAAGAAAGCCAGTGAGAAGACACCCACCCGCCTTCCTTTCATAGAAACCCTAGTGGCCATTCAGTCCATCAAATCTACATCGTCCATCTGTTCAGCATCCCACAGCCCCCAATCCTTATAAACCCAACATTTCCCACGACCAATCCACGTAACCTATCCATATTCGGACATTATGGGCAATTTAGCATGGCTGGTCCACCTGATCTTACCTTTGGACCATGAGAGGAAACAGAAGCACCCGGAGAAAAACTCACTCATGGGGAGAATGTGCAAACTCCACATGGTCACCAGAGGCTGGGAAGGTCCCTGGCACTATGAGGCAGTGATGTTAAACACTGTGCCGCCTCAGTCATATCACCATCCTGCAAGGCCCATCCCACAAGCAGACAATCACCTCCATGCACATTTTACTCAGCATGATGTGCTCACATTATTTGCAACTGTCACTAGTTGATATTTGCATCAGGAAACAGAGGTGCTTTGAAAGGGTTGGATGCTCTTTCAAGAGCTCTATGTATCCAGGCAGGTGGTCACACAGCAATGGACTGGACAAACACGTCGCGAGTTAAGGAGACAGTTAGGACTGGAGCTGACCAAGGTGAGCCAACTGAAAAGAAAATACCCCGTGTTACATTCAGACTACCAAGACTCTAGTAAATGCACTTACCTGATCTGGAACTCAGTCGCTTCCCGACAGAAGAGTCGGCAGTGAATTAGAGCCCTAGATGCCATGCAGAAAAATACCAGAGCCCCAGGGAGAGTTAATCAAAAAGGACAGGAGGAACCCACTTCAAATACAGCCGAAATCGAAAAGGAAACCCAAGAGCCGTCACAAGTTTTATTCACACAAGGTCGAATAGGAAACGAAAAGTACAGAGGCGATTACATTGGTTTCTACACCGTCTTCGTACGCTAGCCGATTTTTTTTCTTAAAAAAGTGACGTCCGAATAAAAGCAAATGCTATTACAACTTGTTGGCACTTTACAAAATGGTTTGCTCTCCAATTATCTACACATCAAATTGAGCGGCGCCCGTTTCTCTCCCACCCACCCAACCCCGACCCACTGCGATAAACAATGCAACACGATACAGTTCACACGCCACGGGCAAGGCAAATCTACAGCGGCGGTCCTTTTAAAGACGGAAAAGCCATTCGGCAGCCAATGTGGGTTCGGTCTCAGTTTCACCCCCTCCGACGCCAGTCCGAACCCGGTTAACTTTACACGAACGAGGTTTCAATTACTAACGCCGACCCGAGTGCGGACTGTTTCGGCCAAACCCCCGGTGAGCTGGATTTGGGGAAAGCAGAAAAGGAGCAGAGGAACACAAACCAGAGACAGATGCAAAACAAGGGAGCGCTGCAAACTGACAGAACTCCAGGCACCCCAGCTACATCGCAACTGTGTTTCACTAACACCCCACTGCCGGCCTGCCCACCTTGTCCCACTCCCATGTCCTAATCTGAAAGATGTGCACCAGCACCAAGGGAGGGGGCAAGGAGGTGGGTCTGTGATGAAAAGTCAAACTTCCACGGCTCAAGTCTTCCGTTGCCCGTCTGCAACTGCTGCACCTCTTGAAACAAAAAGAGAGATAAAGAGGATTAAATGTTCAAAGAGGCACTCTGGCTTGCTTTGCAGACTTAAGTGCTAGATCAAACGCCATGGTTAATGCAACGATCCACCCCTTTTAAAAACACAAGAATGGGGATAACTTTACCCACAGCACTCAAAAGCTGACCGACAGAGGGCATTGATGGTGGTCGCTGAGGAAAGAGGGGAGCGGCTAATGCTAGTATTGAAACAAAACACTCATCAGGACAACACACAAGAATGTCAAATTTCACAATACATAGTCAGAGAAAAGGCTACTCATTTGCAGAAAAGCCAATTGCAATGGAGAGACACCAAGAGGGAACTACCCAAGGTGCTAGATAATCCAAAAGGCTCAAAGCTTCAAGACCCGTTGGCTTAAAAGGGGTCACACTCAAGTAGAGTGCGCACTTGGAATGACCCAGCACTCGCTGCCAAAACACAAAACTTGAGGTCTTTTGTGCCATGGATTGCTCAACTACAGGCTCGGCCGAGCACAGCCGGTACTCAGTCTCTCACAAAACTCATATTCAACTTGACTTCTCCTGTTAGCCCTGACAAGTGTAGGCCAGCAACATTCCGGAGAGGGGTGTAGACACCCCCGGCTCTGGGCTGTAGCAGTTCACCTTGTAAATGGGAGGGTAGAGGTGGATGCAATAGGGAACGCCGGTGGTGCCCATTACCCCTTCAGTACCCTCCCAGGTTGCGGGGCACACCCACCCTGGGTCCACCCCGTTCTCCCTGCACCCCCCTCTTACCCCCACAAACCAAAATAAAACTCAGTAGCCCCAAATTTTGCTGCTGTAACCGTTGCTGAGGGGGCCACCGTCCTGGCCGCACCGGAGGTGGGCACCCCTCAGGTAAGGAGGGGGAGGCGGGGGGGGCATGGGGGGAGGAGGGGGGGGCGGGGGCGGGGGGGGCAGCCCGCGGCGGGGGTCCCGGGCGTAGGGCGGCGGGAGCGGGGGCAAGGGAGGGGGCGGCAGCGGGCGGCGGCCGCCGTACGGGTCGTAGCGGTAGTAGCGGGGGGCGAAGGCGGGGTGGTGGGGGGGCGGCGGCGGCGGCGGCGGGGGGAAGGGCAGGCGGCGGCCGCCTCCGGGGAAGGGCGGGGGCAGCAGGAAGGGGGGCCCCGGCTCGCCGGGGGGCAGGAAGGCGGCGGCGGCGGCGGGGGGGAGGAGGCCGGGCGCCGCGGCCGGGCCCCGGGCCGGGTTGGACTTGGAGAGCTGCACGTAGATGCGCTGTCCGGCCAGCTCGGTGCCGCTGAGGGCGCGGATGGCGTCCAGCGCCTGCCGCTCCTTCTCCATGTGCACGAAGGCGTAGTTCTTGACGATGTCGCACTCGACCACGCGGCCGTGGCGCTCGAACAGCGCCTGCAGCTCCCGGGTGCTGGCCGCCTCCGCCACGTTGCCCACGTACAGCTTGGTGGCGTTCCGCAGGCGCGCCGTCGCCAGCTCGACCGTCAGCGGCGAGCCCCGCACCGGGCGGCCCCGCAGCTCCAAGATGGCGCGCTTGGCCTCCGCCTCCTTCTCCATGTGCACGAACGCGTAGCCGCCCAGCACGTCGCACTCGTTCACCAGGCCGTAGGCCTCGAACAGGACGCGCAGGTCGGCCGCCGGGCACGAGCCCGGCAGGTTGCCCACGAAAATCTTCACCATCGTCTGTCGTGGGAGGCCTCCGGACCGACTCAGTCAGGCTCCAGGTGGGCCTTCATCGGCGGTCGGCCGAGCGGCACCTCCCCCTCGCCCGCTCCGTCCGGCCACCCCTCCCGGTGCCGGACTTAAGAGCCGTCCGCCCGAAATGGCCGCTTGATATAGCGGCGTCTGACGCCATCACGCCAGCCCGTCGCCATGGGAACGTGCCGACGCGCCGTCCGGCGTCAGTGCGGAAGCCCGTCGCCATGGGAACGTGCCGACGCGTCGTCACATGGCTCACCCTTCACAGAGGTGACACAACGCCAGGTGACAGTGCAACAGGTTCAATTGGAAGCAATAGCTTTCGGAGCGCTGCTCTCCCATCAGGTGGTTGTACAAAAGCTAGCGCTTCCAATTAAACCTGTTGGACTATAACCTGGTGTTGTGTGATTTTTATCTTTGTACACCCCTGTCCAACACTGGCACCTCCAAACCTTTACAGAACAACCTCGCTTTTATGAATATCAGTTATCTGGATGGAGGGGCAGGGTAGGACAGTGTTGGTGGGAGGACGGGTTGCTGTCTAGTGTCTTGAACAAGGAGCGACTCAACAGAAAACTCCAAGCCCCAGAGGAGAGGCATTGAATCAATTAACCGAATAATCAATTATCCAAATGAAATAGTGCACGCCCACCTCGTTCAGATAATCGAAGTTCCTCTCTATTTCCGCCCCTTCACTCTTGGCTCGCAGCTGGTGGTTGTGTCCAGAGTGTGGGGTGCTGGAAAAGCACAGCGGGTCAGAATCGATATTTCTGGCCTTCCTGAGTCTATTCTCCTGCTCCTCAGATGCTGCCTGACCCGCTGGGCTGTTCCAGCATCAGCCTTGATCATAATGAATGGTGGTGCTGGCTCGAAGGGCTGAATGGCCTACTCCTGCACCTATTGTCATACCCTGGACTCTGATCTCCAGCATCTGCAGTCCTCACTTTCTACTCGCAGCTGGTGGTGAAAGTTTCCACCCCCAACTTCCTGAACACCATTGCAAAGTCTGTGAATGCAGAACGTTTATCATAATTCTAAACGCTCTATGATCTGTATGCTCCCTCTATGTTATTAGATTAAATTAGTTACAGTGTGGAAACAGGCCCAATAAGTCCACACCGACCCGCTGAAGCGCAACCCACCCAGACCCATTCCCCTACATTTACCCCTTCACCTAACACTACGGGCAATTTAGCATGGCCAATCCACCCTAACCTGCACATTTTTGGATTGTGGGAGGAAACCGGAGCACCCGGAGGAAACCCACGCAGACGCTGGGAGAATGTGCAAACTCCACACAGACAGTTGCCTGAGGCAGGAATTGAACCCAGGTCTCTGGCGCTGTGAGGCAGCAGTGCTAACCACTGTGCCACCGTGCCGCCCTTATCTTCAAGTTATCTTCTGCCTGTACGGCACACAAAACAAATGTTCACTCTATTGTACTTGGGTGCAAAAATTCAAATCACTTAACTCGAAAGGTTATCTCTGTTTCTCTCTCCACAGATACTGCCAGACCTGCTGAACTTCTCCAGCATTTTCTGTTTTTGTTACAATTCTGGAGATTTTCCTGGCAGTAAAAGGGTCATTTCAGAAAGATACATACATTCCAATCCAAAATCATGAGACTTTTAAGGAGAGAATAATATTGATCTTAGTAGCTAGCAGTTAATGCTGTTTGTAGCACAGAGAAACATCTCAAACTGAAGGACTGTGACAATAGTAATTTAGTAAACGGCCAATCTGTAGGGTGAACAGTCTGTGCTCCCACTGTTTCTAAGCTTGGCCGGTTAGGGATCCTCAAAATTTGGGTGAAAAAGTAAAGCGGGACTTTCACTTCAAACTCCAATGCTGAAAGAATTTCTTCTCCTAGAGACTGTTGAATGTCTGGAGTTTTTCTCTGCAGCCCTCTGAGAGTTTGAAAGCTAGTTCAATAGAAATTTTAGAAGAGGCAACCTGGAATCTCACTACTGATTCTCACTAACAAACAGTGAAAGGTCTATTAACAGTGATTACCTCTTATTGTGAGTCTTATCTCGATTCATTAAAATGCAGGTTCCCATTCTCCCAGCTGCCAGATAGAAACTAGATTTTGGATGCAGGTTTGCTTACTGAGCTTGAAGGTTCATTTCCAGACGTTTTGTTACCCTACGAGGTTACATTTTCAGTGGGCCTATCCATGCCACTATTTATATGTTTGAGTTTCTTTGGGTTGGTGATGTCATTTCCTGTGGTGATGTTATTTCCTGTATGACATCACCAACCCAAAGAAACCCAATCATGTCAATAGAAAGCAGGAATTTTCAGCAGTGCTTTGCCTGAGGCCCACTGAGCAAACCTACATCCAAAACCTTAACCTGAGCTACAAATCTTCTCAAACCTCGATAGAAACTAAATGCCGAGAATTTGCAAATAGGTACCAGGTGACTCCATCTCGTCATTCTGTCCTCTGTACCAACATCTCAGGGTATGCCCAGTGGGTGATCCCAACCTCGTATGGGCAAGTGGACAAATATCAAGCACCTGGCTCTTTCAACCCTCTTTTATGTGATTTTCTCCAGTAATAAGAGATACGGAGGGGTTAAGTGAGGTCAAAGTGAGTATCATCGCTGTTAGCGCTGAGGTGATGCAGGTCAGTGAATAGGCTGCGGACAGGACGTGTGGGGATTAGTTGAGTGGTGAGAGCTCGTGAAGGAAAACATTGCCTGCAATAGTGAGAATGGTAGAGCATGAATCTTGGTGGGAGGTGAGTGTAATAACAGGGAAAGATTGAGAATGATGGAGGAGAGGACAGGATGTTACTGTGCTAGAGGGCCTGAGAAATAAGGAAAGATTGTTTTCCTTGGAGCAGCAAAGGTTGAGACAGAAACTGATAGAAGTACATAGGTATATGAGGGATATGTGTAGGACGCCACTTTTTCCACTAACTGATGGGCCAATAACCAGAGGGCATAGATTTAAGGTAAAAGGTAGAAAAAGGTATAAGAAAAAAAATGGCAGAAGGAGAGTAGTGTAGATATTGTATTTGTTGCTGTGTTGGAGGTTTTTCTTGTAACTTTCCTCTGTTTTTTCTGGAGCAGGAGCAAATAGTTTTTAATTTTATTGTTTTTGGAATTTTTATAGTCCAGAAAAAAAGTGAGGAAGGATTATACGGAGATTGTGGGAGGTGCCTGGAGGTGTGGTCTGTTACAACACTTAAGAGACATTTGGACACAAGCATTAATAGGAAAGGTTTCGAGGAATATGGGCCAAACAGAGGCAAGAGGAACTATTTTAGTTTGGGAAACGTGGTCAGCATGGATAAGTTGGACTGAAGGTGTCTGACTATATAAGAGAGTAGAGAAGAATGTTTTCACTTAGGAACTGGGACTCGGTGGCCCAAAGGGTGGTTGAGTCAGAAACTCTTAAAACATTTTAAAATCATAGAACCAACTGTGCAGGAGAGGCTCAAAAATAAACTAAATCTACACTGGTCACTCTTTCCAGCAATAGCCAAGGTCAACTGAAAATTTCAAGTCAGTTGTTTTTCTTTTGATTGGTAATGCTTAGATAATCACTATTGTTGCCAGAGTCTTAAGACTTTCGACCAAAGCTTGGAAAGTTGGCTTAATATAGTTAGAATTTGTTGACTGGCCCAGTCACAACGGGCCATGTGTCTTCTTTCTGTGCTGCCAACAGCTGTGAGTCTAAGATTTCAGCAAGAATTCCCAAACATATGCAAAAGATTTAATCAAAATGCAGCAGCTCAATCACTTTGCTAAACTCATTGTGATAACCCCTCCCAGGCCCATGGAGAATCACTAATTAATCTCCCTGTGGATCACATTAAATATGAGTTTTCTTGGTAAAGGCAATGTATCGAATGTTGGAACTCATCACCTGGGCCCTTTATACGGCAGACCCAGACTACTTGTCATCGTCACTGCATATACATTTCTAACTGGCTATACAAGTGATTTGCTGGTGGTGGTTAATGGTTAAAATAAAAGGTCATGGTGATATTGTAATGGAAGGGTCATTTAGTTGTGTGTGACAGCACTTACATGGACAGAATAAAAGAAAAGCAGACCCATGCCATAATGGGCTTTGCATGAAAATAGATACTTTACAGTTGATAGTTGAAACCAGAAAAATGTCATGGCGATTCGGTCGTGGGAAAGTTGCTCAATTGTGTGTAAGTGCACTTCTTGATTATAGAATCCATACAGTTTGGAAGAGGCCATTTGGCCCATTGAGTCAACATTGACCTCTCTGAAAAACATTCCATCTAGACCCACCTCTCCATCCCTGTAACCCTGCGTTTCCCACGGCTGCACATCCCTGGACACTATGGGTAATTTACCCTGGCCAATCCACCTAAACTGCATATCTTTGGATTGTGGGAGGAAACCCACAGCAGAAATGGAGAGAATGTGCAAACTCCACACAGACAGTCGCCCGAGGGTGGAAACAAATACTGGCACTGTGAGGCAGCAGTGCTAACCACTGAACCATCATGCCACCCTATAGAGAAAAGGAAAAAAAGACAATAAAGCAGACCCATGCCCTTTACGGCTTTGCATGTAAAAATTCAACTGGCGACACGGGTGATTTACTGGTGGTGGTTGATAGATTAAAAGTAAGAAAAATGTCAATGACTTGGTGATGGGAAAGCCTATCGGTTATGTGATAACACTTTTAGATATATAAAGAAAAACCAGACCTAGCCTCCACTTCCCTAACTTTTGATGATACGCATTTCCTCTAAGGGGTTCTGTACATAAATATCTAATTGCCTTCCTGGGTGATTTACTGGTGGTGGTTGACAGTTTCTCTTCATTCGTTTATGAGACAAGAGGGCATCGTTGGCTAGGCCAGCACTTATTGCCCTTCCCTAATTCTCCACGGGCCAGCTAAGAGTCAACCACAATGTTGTGAGTCTGGAGTCATGTGTAGGCCAGGCCAGGTAAAGATGCCAGTTTCCTTCCCTAAATTATAAAACAAGTCACACCCGCTCAAGAGGTGTGAAATAACATTTCTTAGCAGGTTGATTAGATCACATATAAAGCAGACCCAAATCCCTTCCCACACTCTTTGACCATGTTCCCAAAGTAAACTAGTCCCACCTGCCTGTGCTTGGCCCATATCCTCCCAAACCTTTCCTATTCATGTATTTGTGCAAATGCCTTTTAAGTGCTGCAATTGTACCTGCATCCAGCACTTCCTCTGGCAGTTCATTCCACATATGAACAACTTTCTACGTTAAAAACTTTGTCCTTTTAAATCTTTCTCCTCTCACCCTAAAACATAAAGGGCAAAACAGTAATTAGTGAGAGAATAGGGCCTCGTAAAGGTCATCTATGTGCGGAACCACAAGAGATGGATGAGATTCTAAATGAATATTTCTCATCTGTATTTACCACTGAGAAAGGTAGGATGTTTTGGAGAGAGTTCACATTATAGAAGAGGAGGTGCTGGAAATCTTAAAATGCATTAAAGTAGATAAATCCCTGGGACCTGATGAAGTGTATCCCAGAACATTGTGGGGGGCTAGGGAAGAAATCGCAGGGCCCTTAGCGGAGATATTTGTCTCATTGACAGCCAGCAGTGAAGTGCCCAAAGATTGGAGGGTGGCTAATGTTGTGCCATTATTTAAGATGGGTTGCAGGGAATTGCCTGGGAGCTACAGACCAATGAGCCTTATGTTTGTGGTGGGTAAGTTGTGAGAGGGGATCTTGAGAGACAGGATCTACAGGCATTTGGAGAAGCAAGGACTCATTTTGAGATAGTCAGCGTGGCTTTGTACGTTGGAAATTGTGTCTCACGACTTTGATTGAGTTTTTTGAAGGGCTGACCAAGAAAGTAGATGAGGGCAGTGTGGTACAAATTGTTTACATGGACTTTAACAAGGCCTTTGACAGGTACTGCAGATTAGGTTGTTGAGTAAGATTAAATCTCATGAGATCCAGGGAGAGCTAGCCAATTGGATACAAAATTTGTTTGATGATAGAAGGCAGAATGTGGTAGTAGAAGGTTGTATTTCAGACTGGAGGCCTGTTACCAACAATGTGCCACAGGAATTGTTGCTGGATCCACTATTATTCATCATTTATATAAATGATTGTAATAAGAATGTAGGAGGTATGGTTTGTAAGTTTGCGGATGACACCAAGATTGGTTGTATAGTGGACAGTGAAGAAGATTATTTGGGAATGCAGCAAGATCTTGATCAACTGGGCCAGTGAGCTGAGGAATGGCAGATGGAGTTTAATTTAGATAAATGCAAGGTGTTGCATTTTAGTAAAGCGAACCAGGGTAGGACTTACAGAGTCAATGGTAGGGCCTTGGAAAGTGTTATAGACCAAAGAGACCTATGGGTACAGGTTCATAGCTCCTTGAAAATGGAGTCACAGATAGACAGGGCAATGAAACAGGTTTTCGGTGTGCTCGCTTTCATCGGTCAGAGCACTGAGAATAGGAGATTGACGTCTTGTCACAACTGTACAAGATGCTGGTGAGGCCACATTTAGAGTACTGCATGCAGCTCTGGTCTCCCTGCTATAGAAAGGATATTATTAAACTAGAAAGAGTGCAGCAAAGATTTACAAGGATGCTACCTGGACTGGAAGGCTTGTGTTATAAAGAGAGGGTGGATCGACTGGGAGTTTTTTCCCTGGTGCATAGGAGACTAGGGAGTGACCTTATAGAGATATATAAAATCATGAGAGGCATTGATAAGCAAACAACTTTCCCACATGGTAGAGGAGTCTAAAGCTAGAGGGCATGGGTTTAAGGTGAGAGGGGAGAGATAGGAAAGGGTCCGGAAGGGCAGTGTTTTTCACACAGAGTGGTGAGTGTCTGAAACAGGCTGCCAGAGGTGGTGGTGGAAGCAATTACAATTTCTTAATTTAAGAAATATAGATATGTATATGAATGGGATAGTTATGGAGGGATATGGACCACATGCAGACAAATGGGGCTAGTTTAAATTGTGCAAACTGGCATGGGCAAGTTTAGCTGAAGTCCTGTTTTCATGCGGTAGCCCTCTATATCTCTATATCCCTCCTAGTTTTGATTAGAGAATTGGCTAATGGACAGGAAAAAGTGAGTGGGATGAAGGAGTGATTAGAGAATTGGCTTTTGGACAGGAAAGAGGAAGTAGGGTTAATGGGTTCTTTCTGAGGTCAGTGACAGTTTTCCACAGCAATCAGTGCTTACACTTGGAGGAGGGAAGCGAATGTACTTCCAGATGACAAAACTTGATGAAAAGGCAAGTTTTAAGAAGGCTACAAAGGGATTAGAGAGAGACATTGGTCAGTTAAATAAGTAGGTAAGAAGTTGGAAAATTGCATACAATATGGGAATATGTTCATTTTCGAATGGAAAACAAAAGAACAGAGTGTTATTTAAATGGAGAGAAATCTGCAACACAAAAGGGACTTGTGCATGAAACATAGAAAGCTAGCATACTGGTGCAGTAGGTAATCAGGAAAGTTAATGGAATGTTAGCCTTTATTTCAGGGTGTGGGGGGGGGGTGTTAGACTATGGGAGTAGGGGGGTCTTGCTGCAACTGTACAAGGTGCTGGTGAGACCACAGTTGGAGGACTTGAGAAAGATACGAAAGAAAGACTTGAAGATTTCATTGGAGGCAATTCTTAGAGTGTTCAGTAGAATGATCCTTGGAATGGAGGAATTGTCTTATGAGCAAAGTTTAAATAGGTTGCAACTGTATTCATTGGGACTTAGAAGAATTAAAAGTGATCTCGTTGAAATATAAATATTCTCAAGGGGTTTGACATGGTAAATGCTGAGAGAGTGTTTCCGATCATGGGAGTGCTGGACCAGGGGCATTTTTTCAGAATGGAGTGCTACTGACCATCAGTGGTGGAGTGAGTAAATGTTTGTGGCTGATCAAGGACAGTTGCTTTGTTCTGGATGGTGTCAAGCTTCTTGAGTGTTGCTGGAGCTGCACCCATCCAGGCAATGTGCAGGACATTGGTGAGGCCACTTTTGGAATACTGTGTTAATTTCTGGTCTCCCTGCTATAGGAAAGAGGTGTTACAATTGAAAAGATTTCCGAGGATGTTGGGGTTGAAAGGTTTGAGCTATAGGGGGAGGCTGTATTGGTTGGGACTATTTTTTGGGGGGCATCAGAGGCTGAGCGGTGACCTGATAGAGGTTTATAAAACCCTGAGGAGCATGGATAGTGTGAAGAGCCAAGGTCTTTACCCCAGGGTAGGGGAGTCCAAAACAAGAAGAGATAGGGTTAAGGTGAGAGGGGAAAGATTTAAAAAGGACGGAATGGGCAATCTTTTCAAGCAGTGGGTAGCACATGTATGGAACAAGCTGCCAAATGAAGTGATGAAGGCTGGAACAATGACAACGTTGGAAAGGCATTCGTATGGTAAATGAATAGGAAAGGTTTCGAGGGATGCAGGCCATATACTGGCAAATGGGACTAGATTAATGTACGATATCTGGTCAGCATGGAGGAGTAGGACGGAAGGGTCTTTTTCCGTGCTGCACAAAACTCAATTACTTTAAGTGGGGAGTATGCCCTCACACTCCTGACTTGTAACTTGTTGACGGTGTACAGGCTCTAGGGGTTCAGTGGGGGAGGCTCATTCCCAGCCTCTGTGACCTGTTCTTGTAGCCACTGTATTTATATGGCAAGACCCAGATGGGTTTCTGGTCAACGGTAACATTGAGGATGTTATGATTCGGAGGTGCCGGTGTTGGACTGGGGTGTACAAAGTTAAGAATCGCACAACACCAGGTTATAGTCCAGCAGGTTTATTTGGAAGCGCACTAGCTTTCGGAGCCCCCTCCTTCATCAGGTGGTAGTGTGCACTCCGAAAGCCTCCTGTTGGATTGTAAGCTAGTGTTGTGTGATGTTTAATATTGAGGATGTTGATAGTGAGGGGATTCGGTGATGGCAACACCATTGGAAGGTCAAAACACAGCTCACCTCACCAACTTATATATATATATTTTTAAAAACCTTTCACTGCAAGGCACCCGGCCAAACACAGATTTAAAAAAAACAAATATATTTTCAACAGGTTTTTATGACAACTACTCTGTACCGTCCAGTGGACTTTATCTTTCTCACGGCGGGGGGGTCACCTCTGAATTTTCAGTTTTCAACAATCTCCCGATTTTAAGAAAAAGGAGAGACCGAAGGGGTCGATTTAAATAATGTGTAATTTTTAAAAAAAAATTTTTTTTTTGAAAATTTCCGTTGAGGCAGTTGGCGGGAAACTGGTTCACGCGGATTTTCAACTGGGAAACGCGTTGACATCAAGACGCAGAAAGCCGGCGGCATGACCTCGCGCACGGCCGGGTCAACAGGGTCAGAGACCAACAGTTGGGTCGCCATATTGGTGGGGCGGCCAGACAGGCTGCGGTTGCTGACACCGGGAGGCATGCGCAGAGCACCGGCCCCCGGCGTTCCCGGACAATGACGGCCGCCTCCGTGGTAGGGCCGCGCCGGAGGGCACGCCCCCACCCTAAGCGTCATCACGTCGCCGTCCAGAAGACGGTGTTCGCTGACAACGAGAAGCATGCGCAGTGAAGCACCTGCTCCATTGATAAAAACAAAACCGGAAATTGATGGGGGAATTCAGCTTCTGGGCAGGCTGTTAAGATTCTACTCTAGTTAAGAGAGTTAAGCTTCTATTCTAGTGACCCTTCTTCAGATACCGCCCTACTGAATTTCTCCAGCAATAGTTTTTTGAGATCTTTAGCATCAGCAGTTTGTTTTGTATCAGTGGTTGACTCTTAATTGCCATGTGGACAACAAATTCTGGTCGAGCCGGCAACGTCCACATCTCATGAATGAAGGAGGGAATGTGCCTCCTCATTGTTGTAGATATTTTCGAGTCAACATGATTCAGAGATGTTATTACATGCATCTGGAGCAAAAGGACTTTATAAACCCAGATCTTCCAGGCTCAGATGGAGGGAGATTACCACAAGAGACACCCCCCTCCCAACCCCCGACCATCATCAAAGGAAGTCTGGAGAGAGATGCAGTTGTTCTTAGTGAGGTTCGTCCAGAGCAGCTCCACGACACAGGACTCTTGCACTCTACGGTCTGTTCAGCAGGATGCACACGGAGTCAAGCATTGACTGTGCCTGGAGGACCGTCACCTCTGTGAAAGTTGTTCTTTGGTCTGCCCGGAACCTTTTGGTCTCTCAGAGCAAGGAATTGACCTCAACCAAGCGTTACAAGGTCCAGGATTATCACAGAATCCCTACAGTGTGTAAGCCAGCTATTCAGACCATTGAGTCCACAATGATCCACTAAACAAGCGTCACACTCAGACTTACCCCCATCGCTGTCACCCTATATTTCCCGTGGCTAATCCACTTACCGGGCACATTTTTGGGCTGTGAGAAGAAACTGGAGCACCCGGAGGTAACCCATGCAGACAAGGGGAGAATGTGTAAACTCTGCACAGTTACCCAAGGGTAGATTTGAAACTGAGTCCCTGGCACTGTGAGGCAACAGTGCTAACCATAAAGTTTGGGTCAGCTGCTGCCGAGGTGCAGTGGGTAGACCGCTGCCATAGGTCTTTCTGCCAAAGTTAAATGGGGATCCACTCAGTTATTGGACCCTCCCAGCCCTCAAATGTGTGTAAATATAGCCTTGTACAAGTAACCTCCCTGCTATAGGAAAGACATTATTAAAACTTGAATAGGTTCAGAAAATATTTACAAGGATGTTGCTAGGAATGGAGCATTTGAAATAGGAGAGGCTGAGTAGACAGTAGGCCACTTTCCCTGGAGTGGCGGAGGCTGAGGGGGTCGCCTTATAGAGGTTTATAAAATCATCACCTAACACCAGGTTATAGTCCAACCAGGTTAATTGGAAGCACTAGCTTTTGAAGCGCTGCGCCTTCATCAGATGGTTGTGGAGTACACGATTGTAAGACACAGTATTTATAGCAAAAGTTTACAATGTGATGTAACTGAAATTATACATTGAAAAATACCTTGAATGTTTGTCAAGTCTCTCATCTGTTAGAATGACCATGTTAGTTTCACTTCTTTCATATGTAAATCGCAAAACTTTTTTAATAAGTTAAGTTTTCAAGTGAAGATTAGATTCCCTACAGTGTGGAAACAGGCCCTTCAGCCCACCAAGTCCACACCGACCCTCTGAAGAGCAACCCACCCAGACCCATTCCCCTCTGACTAATGCACCTAACACTAAGGGTAACTTAGCATGGCCAATTTGCTTGACGTGCACATCTTTGTGGGAGGAAACCAGAGCACCCGGAAGAAACCCACGCAGACACAGGGAAAATGTGCAAACTCCACACAGACAGTTGCCCGAGGGGGAATTGAACCTGGGTCTCTGTGAAGCAGCAGTGCTAACCACTGAGCCACCATGCCACCCTAACAATTGGTGTCAGCCCAGATAATGTATTGAAGGTGTCAGTTCCCTATGTGCTCTTCACGCTTCAGGCTCACTGCCTTTATTTCTGATGAAGGGCTTTTGCCCGAAACGTCGATTTCGAAGCTCCTTGGATGCTGCCTGAACTGCTGTGCTCTTCCAGCACCACTAATCCCCTATGTGCTCTTGTCTGTGCCAGAACGTTTAGACTGATACTAAGCAAAAAAAATGAATTAACGGAATCTTAAATGGATTCATGCAGTTTATGAGCAAAGTACGATGTAACTTACAATTTAACAAGGGTTCAGAAAAGCTTTACAAGGATGTTGCCAGGAATGGAGCACTTGAGATACAGGGAGGGGCTGAATAGACAGTGGGCCATTTTCCCTGGAGCAGCGAAGGCTGAGGGGTGACTTTGTAGAGGTTTATAAAATCATGAGGGACATGTATGGAGTGAAAAGCCAAGGTCTTTTTCCGAGGTTGGGGGAATTCAAATGTAAAGGACATAGGCTTAATGTGACAGTGGAGAGGCATCTGAGTGGCAACCTTTTCATGCGAGGGGGGCGGGGACACGTGTTGGAGGCGAAGGGGGCGGGGACATGTATTGGACGCGAAAGGGGCGGGGGCACGTAGAGGACGCGAGGGGGGCGGGGACACTTGAAAGACGCGGTGGGGGGGGCGTGGCCGTACGCCGGCGGACGCACACCTCACGTTTAAGGAAGGCGGGGTCACGTCGAGAGGTGGTGACGAACGGACGCAAGTGAAGGGGCGTGCCCACGCACAGGCAACGCCCTTCGCTATAAATAGGGCGGCCATTTTGGGGCGCGAGCTTAGTCCGTTGCCGGTCGCGGGAAGACGTTGCTTGTTGGGGTTAGTGGGGGGGGGTAGGGGCGGAGCTGAGGAGGAGGAGGAGGAGGAGGAGGAGGAGGAGGAGGCGGCGGCCGCCACCACCACCAAAATGGTGAAGATCTTCGTGGGCAACCTGTCGCGCTACTGCAGCCCGAGCGAGCTGCGCAGCATGTTCGAGAAGTACGGCGAGGTGAGCGAGTGCGAGGTGGTGCGCAACTACGCGTTCGTGCACATGGAGAAGCTGAGCCAGGCGACGCGCGCCATCAAGGCGCTGCACCGCAGCAACGTGCACGGCGCGCACATCACGGTGGGCGTGGCCAACGCGCGCACGCGCAACACCACCAAGGTCTTCGTGGGCAACCTGGCCGAGCCGGTGTCGGGCGCCGCCATCAAGGAGCTCTTCCAGCGCTTCGGCCGGGTGGTCGACCTGGACGTGGCGCGCACCTTCGCCTTCGTCTACATGGAGCAGGAGCGCCAGGCGCTGGCCGCCATCCAGGCCCTGGACGGCACCCCGCTGAAGGGCCAGAACATGTTCGTGCAGCTCTCCCGCTCCAACCCGAGCCGCGAGTCGTGGGACCTGGGCGGCGCCGGCGGCCCCCAGCAGCAGCAGCAGCCGCCGCCGCAGTACCGGGACGACGCGGGCCCGTACCCGCCCTCCAGGCCTCCGTCGGCGGGCCACCACCCGCACCACCACCACTACTACTACTACGAGGACGACCAGGCCGGCTACTACGACCCGTACCGGCCCCCCCCGCCCCGGGGCGGGGGACGGCCGCCCCCGTTCGGGCCTCACTCGGCTTACCAGGACCACCGCCGGCCCCCTCCCGGCATGATGAGGCCCGTGCCCCCTCCGCCGCCGCAGTACCTGAGGGCCCCTTACCTGAACGGCTACGGCTCCAGGCTTCGTGGTTACTGAAGATTTGTTTTTTTTTTGGGGGGTTGGGGAGGGGGGGGTTGAGGTGTTAGATCTGCGGGTGGGCCACGGGCTGTCTACCTCGACCCCCCCCCCCCCCCATCTCTCACCCCCCTACCCCCAAAATCTCCCATAAGAACGAGCAAGATTCCACCCTCACATCACCATTCGCAGGCTGCTCCTGGATGGGATAGAGGGATTAAGAAGACCCACTGAAGCCTTGCGAGGTGTTTTTGGTGGGGTGGGCGGGGGGTAGGGAAATAATGTGAAGAGATCGCCATCTAGAAATAATCCTTAGTTGCTGGGAGGTTGTGCAGGTTCCCTGGTACAAAGCCATGGAGGGGAGGGGGGGGGGAGGAATTGTGTATCTCTCCTTAAAGTTAGCAGTCTTGGTGGGGTAGGGGGTCTTGGGACAAGGCTGGAGGGGCTTTGAAGATTCGCTATCAACACAAGGGGGGGATGTTATCACCAGCTCTAGTGCTCAAGAGGCCTACAGCAATCAAACAGACCCCCCCCCCTCATTTTGTTTAGCTTTTCACCTTTTCTGTGGTGGGTTTCCCTTATCTTACTATGTTCTAAGTTCACTACCCTTTTGTCTCTACCATTTCCCCCAGCTATCATGCAAACCTGTTTCTCTTTTGCCAGATCCTTCCTTTTTTTTGAGGGCCATTTGAGTTCCTGCTTGGAAAAAGTCACTCAGCAGCGAAGATTAATGGGATTGGTGGGGGTGGGGGAGGAGTGAAATGATTACAGGAGGAACTGAGATGACACCGAGCCGAGACAGGCTGCTGGATGCAATTTGACTTTCTCAAGGAGCGTCAGTCTGTCTGATCCTTGTAGATTTTGGAGCCAGCTGTTCTGCTTATTCTCTGGGGGATGGCAGTGGTCTGAGTTCACTCGGTGACTTGCGTTGTTCGGAGTGAGGGCTGGAACTGGGACTCATTCACGTCTCTGCTGTAGCGGGGGACCCGATAACTACAGTTTGGCTCTAGCTGACTGGAATCACCTGGGGCTTTGAAGGAAGGGGCTGGAACTGGGACTGGCGCTGTTATCCTGAGGAAGTCTTCTAACTCCATTGTCTGCTCAAGATTCATTCTTCTGATTGGGGAGGGGGTGGGTCTGGTAATGGGAATTTATCCAGCACTTGTAGTGGGCACATTCATGGTTTATTAATGTCTTTGTTCACTGGGGAGGGGTTGATTTCTGAAATGGAATCAAGATCTTATGGGGGTGAATTTCACTGATTTGTATGTAACTTGCATGTTTTCAGGGGGGTTAGTGGGTCTTTGAGCACATGTAATGGGGGTTGGGATTCTTGCTTATTTACTGGGGATATTTTTCTGGAATGGGCTGTAATGAACCTTGTAACAGAGAACCCCAGCTGCAATTTGCTGTGTAATTCCTGGCTGTTTTCCTGTGATGGGAAAGATGGGTCTTTACTTGATGCTTTGTGTACTTTTTGGGGTTAGGGAGTAGTGTCTCTGTAAAGTGTTTCTGGGGTGGGTGGGGTGTGAATTGTAATGTAGTCAACTTGCTTTGGGGGTTTTCCTGATCTTTAAGCATTGCTGTCTTTTTCTTTTTTTTTCAAAGAAACAAACAGGCTCACTATGCAGTTTTGTCAAAATTATAAAGCTAGTGTAAAGGTTTTTTGCGTCTGGCTTTTTATTCAACCTCTTTCAGTGAACTCAGTCCTGGCTTTCAGGAAACTCTCCCTTTGGTGTTGGGTGCTATCACAAGAGTATTTGGATCTACCTGATTGGGTTTAGAGTGCCACTAGCAAATTCTGGGGCTGTTAGTGTCATCTGGGCTTACTGTGACACTCATGGGGGGCTGCACTCGTAGATCCACATGGAGGGTCTGGTTTATTGTGGCACTCATGGTTACACTTGTAGAACTGCAAGTAGGGTCTGGGCTTACTGTGAACTAACGGGCTGCACTTTTGAGGGCCATAGAAAGGGTCTGGGCTGCACTTAGAGTCATAGAAGTACAGCACAGAAACAGACCCTTCAGTCCAACTCGTCCATGCGATCAGAAATCCTAACCTAGTCCAATTTACCAGCACTTAGCTCATGTCCCTCTTAACCCTTCCTATTCATATGCCCATCCAATGTTTTTCAAATACTGTAATTCTACCAGCAACCTCTCCTTTCACTGGCAGCTCATTCCATACACATGCCACGATGTGGAAAACATTGTCCTTGAGGTCCCTTTTATATCTTCCTTCTCTCACCCTAAAGCTATATTCTCTTGTTCTGGACTCACCCACCTCAGGGGAAAAGACCTTGTCTATTTATACTATCTATGCTCCTTGTGATTTTATAAACCTCTAAGGTCACCCCTCAACCATCAATGTTTCAGGGAAAATAGCCCCAGCCTGTTCAGCATCTCCCTACAGCTCAAACCTCCAACCCTGAAAACATCCTTGTAAATCTCTTAGCCCTTTCAAGTTTCACAACATGAGGGAGACCAGAATTGTGCGCATTATTCCAAAAGCGGCCTAACCGATGTCCTGTGCGACTGTAACATGACCTCCCAACCCCTGTACTGAATGCTCTGACCAATAAAGGAAAGCATACTAAACACCGCCTTCACAATCCTGTCTGCCTGTGACTCCACTTTCAAGGAACTATGAATCTGCTCTCCAAGGTCTCTTTGGTCAGTAGCACTCAGAACCTTACCCGTAAGTGTATAAGTCCTTCCCTGATTGGCTTTTTCTGGCATTTACCTGAATTAAATTCCATCTGTCAATCCTCAGCCTATTGGCCCATCTGATCAAGATCCCATTGTAGGGTCTGGGATTACGGTGACCTTCACAGGGGCTGCACTTGTAGAGCCGTAGGTGGGTTTGAACTGTGCCAATGCTGTCACAGGAAGAGTCTGGCCTTGCTGAGGCATTCAAGGGGCTGCAGTTATAGAACTGACATCACTGACGTCATGGGGCTGCACGTTTGAGAGGCATAGTGAGTGTCTGGGCTGCACTTAGTGTCACATGTTGGGTCTGGGATTACTGTGATTCTCATGGGGGCTGCACTAGCTGGATTGTGGGCTGCACTTGCATTACCTTAGCTGGAGGCTAGGCTTGCTGTGACACTCAAGGCTGCACTTGTAACATGGGGTGGCACAGTGGTTAGCACTGCTGCCTCAGTGCCAGGGACCCGGGTTCAATTCTCACCTTGGGCAACTGTGTGGAATTTGCACATTCTCCCTGTGTCTGCGTGGGTTTTCTCCGGGTGCTTCAGTTTCCTCCCACAGTCCAAAGATGTGCAAGTTAGGTGAATTGGCTGTGCTAAATTGCCTGTTAGGTGAAGGGGTAAATGTAGGGGAATGGGTCTGGGTGGGTTGCTCTTTGAAGTGTCGGTGTGGGCTTGTTGGGCTGAAGGGCCTGTTTCCACACTAACTAATCTAATAGAAAGTGTCTGGGCTTGCCGATCCCTCTTGTAGGGTCTGGTTTATTATGGCACTCGGCTGCTCACGTGGAACCACAAGTAAGATTTGGATAACTGACACACATGGTGTCTGTCTTTCAGTATCACATGTAAAGTCTAGGTTTATTGTGACATTCATGGACTACATTTTAGAGAGCCACAGGTCGGGTCTGGGCTGCACTTGCACTGTCAGGTAGGATCTGGCCTTGCTGAAATCTTCATGGGGCTACAGTTGTAGAGCTACAAGTGGGATCTGGCATTACTATGATATCATGGGGGCTGCACTTTTCAGACATAGCTAGGGTCTGGGTTGCACTTAATGTCGCATGTAGGGTCTGGAATTGCTGTAATACATGATGGTAGTGTGGAGGGTGTTGCACTTGCAGAGCCATAGGTGGGGTCTGGCCAGTGTTTAGTGTCACCAGTAGGAACTAGGATTGTTACAATGCTGATGGGATTGCACTTGTAGAGCTGTAAATCTGGTCTGGGCTTATTATGACACTGCACTATTGAGCCATGGGGTCTGGGCTGCACTTATTGTGTCACATGTAGGGTCTGGGATTACTGTGGTTCTCATGAGGGCTGCACCTGTAGAGCTGCAGGGAGAGTCTGGACTAGCAGAGTCTGTGGCTGCACGTGGGAAAACTGGGATCAGTTGTACCATATATGTGGTCTGGGCACTTGTGGGGCTGCACTTGTACAGCTGCAAGTAGGCTCTGGCATTACTCTGACATCATGGGGGCTGCACTTAGTGTAACATTGTTAGGGTCAGGGTTTGTTGTGACCCTCAGTGAGGCTGTATTTGTACAGTCGTGTATGGTCTGGGATTACATGGGGTTGCATCTGCAGAACCGCATGTAGGATTTGGGCCTATGGCATCTTTTGGGTTGGGATTCTGTTGCTTTCTCAATGCCTCTGGGTTTGTTTATGGTCCACCAGCAATGTGTAGGTTTATGATGCCTTTCATGGGAGCTGCATTTCTTGTGCCACATATAGGATCTGGGCTTGTGATAGTTCGAACAGGAGGAAAGCTGGGCTTAGGGTGCCATTAGTGAACAGATGTTTGGGCTTAGTGTCATGGTTTTTTTGCCTCCCAGTGCCCGCTTGTAGGTGTTAACTGGAGGTGATGGTAGAAGCAGCTGGAGCAAAGGCGGGTAAGTGTATTTTCTTCATCTTTCCATTTTGGAAAGCAGCATTCTTGGTGTTAAGTAGTCTTGGTTTCACTGGCACCCAGCAGACTGGGCCGATTGAATGTGTAGAGGGTATAAAGCCTCCGCTCGAACAGAGAATCGAAGGCATGGCTGGCTCAAGAGATGAGATCTGGTGTTGCTGGTTGGGTTTAGACCCTGAGCAATGCTTGATGGTAGAGAATGAAGGAAATTGCATGTTGGGATGTTTTAAAAGATCCAGCACTGAGTTGAGGCAGTAAAGTTGTTCTGCCACTTCAGAAATTGTGCAATTGTGTTTGCTGGGCTATACAATCACATTGCAGTGATGTAAAAGGTGGCAACCAGAGTGGTTGAAGCTACTGGGTTGTGTGGGGTAATTCCAAAAGTTAGATGCTTTTGCGCTGAACAGCAGAACATTGAGTTGGGAGGAAGGGGAATTTTTCAGTTTCTAATGGCATCTGAGGGGCACTGGCTGGTGCATGGATATAATGAACTGCCAAAGGAATGGTGGAAGCTGGTACAATTGCAACGTTTAAAAGGCATCTGGATGGGTACATGAATAGGAAGGGTTGAGAGAGCAGCTGGGGTTAGATTAATATAGGATATCTGGTCAGCATGGACAAGTTGGACCGAAGGGTCTGTTTCCATGCTATGCAAGTGTGTGACACTTTAGAAATACTTCTACAAGGGACAATGTGCTGATGATATATTCAGGATACTAAAAGTTTAAATTGGACTTGTTTGTTCTGGTCAAAGGCTCTTCTAGAAATTTGGGGTTGTACAGAACAGAAATTGGAGGAAAGTGTGGGAGTAAGGGTTTTAAGTAGGCTGACTCATTGTCACATCTCGATTAGCTGACTGCAAGAGCTGAGCTGCTTGGCTACATCCTGACAATGCAGGAGCCTGAGATTGCTCTTTCTATGGCACTGTCTTTGAATTTAAAGCAGTTTAAAGTATGTCAAATGCAGATATGGATACAGAATGTGACAAGTCTAAAACATATAGTAATGCAAATTCCAGTTGCAACAAAGTTGCTGAACTAACCTCTCCACAAGTGAGCTTAGTGGAAACCCAAGCAGTCATGGCAGCTGCAGCATATGTCACTCTCCTGGACGGCATGAGAACACCTCGTAATCTGAAAGAAAATACCCAATAGTGTTTGGACAGCTGTACACTTTAGTGACCACTGAGATAAGAAAAAAACAAAAGGTACAAATCACAATTGGAATTGGTAGGGGGTGAGAAATTTCTCCTCTGTTTAAAAAGGGTGACCCTCTAATTTGTGTCTGGATTTGTCCAGAAGTGCAGTTATCCCTTTCGTGCAGAATCTAGACCATCCAGGACCCTACTTCAATCAAGTCACCCCTCACTTGAATAAGCCCCCTTGTTTTCCTGGTCAATCCTCCTCCCAGGACACCCCCATCGTTGCAGGTATTCATCTAGTAAGCCTCTGGATTTCTTCCAATACACTTACATGTCTCCTTAAAAGAGACTGCAGTATTTCAGTTATGGTCCCACCAATGCCAGAAATAAAGTTTATGTTGTAATAAGGGATGGCCTTAATTTCTTTACTTGTGAAATGACGTTTTTGTGACTTGTGCACTAGAAACCTAGATCTCTCAGCCTCAGAATTTTGAAGTTATTCTCCATTAAAATGATCCGCTTTTTCATTCTTCCCTTTGGGGAACAATTCACTGAATAAAATTTAAAATGTTGTCAGTTCTGGTGTTTGGATGGTACCAATCTAGTCCCATTTAGTTTCTTGACCCTAAAAGGTATTCCATGTTTTAAGAGGTCATGACTAGTCAGTGACCCACTCCACTTATCTGCCTTTGGGCAAAAAGACATTGTCAATCTGTTTTTAAAGTTAGCATCCATTGTCACTTGTTGAGATTTCCTAAGTTTTCATACCCTTTTTCACTATAGTAATGTACTAAATTTCACTTTGGGAATGTCTGTTACCTTGAAAATGCTACGATTCCCCAGCATGAACTAGTTTCTCTACATGTTCTCCTAAGTATCTTAAACTTTAATTAAATTATGATAACCTCCTATATTCTGGGGATAATTCCTCCTCTCAGTGGAGTACAGGTGTTATTTCTGTGACTCTGCTGTGCTCCTTTCAAAGCGTGTAAGTCTTTCATAAGATGTGCTCAATACCTTTCTTCAATGTGTTCTAAACAGTCTTTACACCTCTGGAAATGGAGGCCAGTTTTCCAATGGCCTTTTTGACTATTTTCTGAACCTGTTCAGGATTGTTTAATTGCTTTTCCTTTTAAAGTTCAATGTTTCTAACTTTGACCAATTTGAGTTCAAAAGGTCGCATCACTTGTCTGTATTGAAATCTAAATGCCTACTCTGGTCTGCCAATATGTCTAATTATTTTAGATTCCCTACAGTATGGAAACAGGCTCTTAGACCAACAAGTCTCCACTGACCCTCCAAAGGGGAACCCACCCAGACCCATTCCCCATATTTATCCCTGACTAATGCAACCAACACTCTGGGCAATTTAGCATGGCCAATTTACCTAACCAGCACATCTTGGGCCTGTAGGAGGAAACCCCACGCAGACACGGGGAGAATGTACAAACTCCACACAGACATTTGCCCGAGGCTGGGATCAAACCTGGGTCCCTGGTTCTGTAAGGCAGCAGTGCTAACCACTGAGCTGATGGTGCTGCCTCAAATGTTATTATTTCACCTATACTGTGCCAAATGTGACCTAGCTTGGTCAGCTCCAGCTTTGATTATAGGACTTTGTCTCATTAGCTAAGTCATGGATAATTATAGGGAATATTTAAGGTCCCAAAATACATTTCATTATTATTAGGAGAAATAGGGGTGATTGGGACAATGTATGTTCCTTGAAAATTTGAGATATTATCAGCGAAAATAAGGAAAAGCTGGGTGAGAGTTAATTAAATTTTCAGTAATTGTGGTAAAGGTGTTGGCATCCTGGACATCACCCTTTTGTGACCCTTCCAAGTAAGGAAGTTGCCTTTGGTTCCATGAGCTAGTCAGTCTATTGAGGAAACTAGCTCTTCAAAGAAAAATGCTGGGTTTGTGAAGCATACTCATCCTTGAAGGTTTACGTTGGCTGTTCAACTGAAGGTTTATTACATCCAGTCACACGGATAGAAACCATCTGGCCTTGAATGATTGTCACCGTGATGAGTGCCATTATTTCCTCCTTTGCTGTTGGTCTTGATTTAGTGGAATCCCCATTCTTAACCAAGCATTAATTTCCATGGATTGTCCAGGATCCTGACACTCTTTTTCCTATAAATGTTGGTAAAGTAACTCTCCAATTGAGAGGAGATGTAATTGAGTTACGTAACATGGTAAAGGGGAGAGGCAAACCAGGTGCAGAAAGGCTGTTTTCTCAACTGGGGCAATCTAGAACAAAAGGCCATAGTTTTAGCATATGGGGTAGTAAACCTAAAGCAGATGAGAAATTACGTCCCTCAAAAGATTGTTGACTTCCTCTGTGGTGGATACTGGGACATTGAGTAAATTTTGAGATAAGACAGATTTTTAACTAGCAGTGCGTTGAAGGGCTATGGAGAGTGGGCAGGAAAGTGGTGTTGAGGATGAGATGAGATCAGCTATGATCATATTAAATGGAGCAGGTTTGAATCGCCTACTCATGGCTATAGAATCAGTCCGACCAGCATAGAGACAGGCCCTTTGGCCCAAACTGCTCCATTCCAACCAAAATATCCATCTATGCTAACCCCATTTCCCTGCACTTGGACCATATCCTTCTAATCCTTTCCTATCCATGTATTTGTCCAAATGCTTTTTAAATCCGTGTACGTGCCTCATCCACTTATGACAGCTCATTCCATATGTGTACCACCACCTAAAGAAAAAAAATTGCCCCTCAGGTTCCCTTTTATTCTTTCCCTTCTCACCTTAAACTGATGCCCTCTCGTCTTCGATTCCCCAACCCTGGGAAAATCTGAGTGCATTCACCCTATCCATGCCTCATGATTTTAAACACATAAGATCCCCCTCAGTCTCCCACACTCTAAAGGAAAAAAGTCCTCGCTTGTCTAACCTCTCCCTCTAACTCGTCCCTTGAGTCCTGGCAACATCTTTGTAAATTTCCTTTGCACTCTTTCTGGTTTAATAACATCCTTCCTATAGCAAGGTGACCAAAACTGAACAGTTTTCCAAGTGCGGACTGACCAATGTCTGGTACGACTGCAACATAACTTCCCAACTTCTATCCTCAATGCTCTGACTGAAGGCCAGTGTACCAAAAGCCTTCCTCACTGCCCTGTCGACCTGGGACTCCACTTCCAGAGAACAGTGCGCCTGAAGTCCCAGGTCCCTCTGTTCCATTACACTCCTTTTGGCTCTACCATTTACCATGAAACTCCTATCTTGATTTGACTTTCCAAAAATGCAACACCTCACGCTTATCTATATTAAACTCCATTTGCCATTTCTTGGCCCACTTCCCCAGCTGATGAAGGTCCTGCTGCAATTTCTGAGAACCTTAGTCTATGATACTGCCTATCTGCAAACGTAATGTTTCATGCCTTGTGCATTCTCCTCCAAATCATTGATATAGGTAACAAACAATCGTGGGCCCAGCACTGACCCCGAGGCACTCCACTAGTTCTTGTGTGTATGCAGTTTCGTCAGTATCATTGAAAGTATCTCAAATTTTCAAAAGGTGCATTTTTTCTGATCATTGTTATTTCTCCAAATTCTTTCCATAATCATTTTAGTTCTTTGTCAGAGTTCTGTTTGAACTGAAGGTAGCCATTTGGCCCAGCAAGTCTGAGATTCAATCCAATCATTTCTGCTTTCCAAAGTCATTATTGTTCACTGCATAAGTAAAGTTCTTCCTCACATCCTCCCACGCATCTGTTCACCAGTCATTGTACCAATCAATTCAAAGAAACTGTTTTACATTTGTGTACCTTTATGTAAACATGTCATTGTCCCAATTGAAGCAAAAGAGATTGAAGGAAGTTTCAAGAACAGCAACACTGACTTTGTTGCTAAAATCCCTCATTTTTCGAACTATTCTGGTCAACCTCATCACCACTCTTCAGGAAGGATGCACAGATGTGGATGCGATACTGAAAGATTTAGTGTTTCCCTGCTTTATAGTTAATGTTTTTTTTAATGAAGCCCAAGATCAGTGTTTCGCTACTATCCCCTCAACAGGGAGAGGCTCAATAGGCTGGGGGTGTTTTCCCTGGAGCGCTGGGGGTTAAGGGGTGACCTTACAGAAGTTTATAAAATCATGGAGAGGGTATATAGACAAGGTATGGGGAGTCCAGAACTAGGTGGCATAGGTTTTAGGTGAGAGGGGAAAAATTTAAAAGGACCAGCAGAGCAATTTTTGCGTGCAGAGGGTGGTGCGTATATAGAGTAAGTTGCCAGAGGAAGTGGTGGACAAGCTGGAGGCTGGAATAACACCAAGTCGGGCAGCATCAGGAGGTGGAGAAATCAACGTATCTGGTATAACCCTTCTTCAATACTTGATGCTGTCTGGCTTGTAGGCTTCTTTCAGCCTATAGCTTGCCTGCCTTGGATTCCAGCATCTGCAGTTTTTTTGTCTCTAACAAAGCAAGTGGTGGAGGCTGGTACAATTAGAACATATAAAAGGCAGCTGGATGGGTATAAATACAGGAGGGGTTTAGTGGATATGGGGCAAATAGGACTAGATTAATGTCTGATATCTTGTTGTCATGATCAAATTGGACTGAAGGGTCTATTTCTGTGCTGTATGATTCTATTCACTGTCTTTTCTGCCCTCAAAGTTCTGTGTGCATGAACTCCCAGGTTGCTTAGCCCCATGCGTGCACTCAAACTGTTCCATTAAATCTGTATTGTCAGTTGAAGTGTATGACTTCATAGTTCTCTATCCACATTCTGTCACTTGTATGTACAGTGCTACAGTCAATCTTTCTTCATTCAGTGGATGTGAGCTTTGCGAGCAGGGCTAATAATTATTGCCAGTCCCTAGTTTCCCTTGAGATGGTTAGGATCCTTACTGGTTGCCAAACTCTAAGTTTGCAATTAACAGCAAATTTTAGAATTTTACTCTATTCAAATTTCTTTTTTAATTCAATGTATGCAGTATTAACGTATTTTTAAAGAATTTCTAGAACAGATGGGAGAATACGCTGTCTACCATTCTCCATTTGCCATGGCAAGTCAATTGACTTAAGGTTAACTGCTTCTCTCCCCACAGATGCTGCTAGACTGACTGAGTCTCCCCTGCACTTGGCTTGGCTTGGTTACTCATTGTGTTCTAACTTTGTCTGTAAGCAAAATTAATTCTTGCCCCCCCCCCCCCCCCCCCCCCCCCCCCAGTTGCAATAAACTAATTAGCTTTTGCGGGCATTTCGGAGCCGACCACATTGCCGTGGGTTTGGAGTCATATGTAGACCAGAGCAGGGAAGGATGAAAGATAATCTTCCATAAAGGATGAGTGAACCACTTCCGTTTTTAATGGCATCCAACAGTGCATTACACGATTGCCATTAGGTCATCTTTTAATTCCAGATTTTTTCTTATTTATTCATTCACGGGATCAGGGCGTCACTGATTAACCAGTGTTTATTTCCCACCCCTAATTGTCCTGTGGTCATTTGCTGCAGGTCTGTGGTCCTATGTAAGCCAAACCAGGCAAGGACAACCAGCTTCCTTCCCTAAAGAGCATTAGTGAACAAGAAGGGTTTTTTTTCTGGCAATCAGCAATGCATTGTCAGCGACATGGTCTATGTTAGATTTTTTAGCTTAACAAATTCTAGATATTTTTAAATTATAAAGTTAAAATTCACATCTGGCAGGATTTGAACCCTAGTTCCCAGAAGATTAATTGTGTGTCTGGAATGACAGTCCAGCAATAGTTGCCTCCCTCTAAACTTTGTTGAAGTGAAATCTCACCATCTGCTATGGTGGGATTTGAACTATGTCCCCAGAATATTAGCCTGGACCTCTGAATTACTAGTGCAGTGACGTTACGGCCTTGGCATTGCCTCCCCTGACTGACTGTCCCATCATTTCTAAGAATGTTCTAACCCATTGGAATAGTTGAGGCTCTGCCATACGGATGACATCTGACCTGCATCTTGTGAAAACTATGTCAAGCCATTCCACTATCTCCTTTTCTGTTTCCTTTCGTAACCTTGGATCCAAACCATCTGAACCTGGCTACTGACCAACCCTTAGCCTTTTCAAAGCATCCTAATTAGCACTTTTCATCTCGTCCATCTCCACTTTGAAATATTGGCATTTTTCATTCAGGGAATTTGTGGCTGGGCAAATTTATTGCCTATTCCTAACTGCTCCTTCAGAGTGATGTTGAGTAGCTCCCTCGTACCACTGCTGATAATTTGGATTGGTGGTGTTAAGGTACTGTTGGGCATATTGACCCAAGTCTACCCAATTCAAGGCTAGAAATGCTTGGTGGATCTTAGAGCAATTGTGGTGGAAAGAACTTCTCCTGTTTCAGGTTGTGATCGTTCATCAAATGTTACTGCCTGGAACGTTATGTTTTTCCCTTGGAGCAAAGGAACAGGAGTAGGCCATTCAGCCTTTCCAGCCTGTTCACAATTCAGCAATTCATCTCTGGCTTAAGACCATACACCTGCCTTTGGTCCATATCTCTCAATATCTTTGCTTAACAAAAAGTTGTCTTGGTTTTAAAATTAATGACTGGTCCAGCATACACTGCCATTTGTAGCTGAGTTTCAAACATCTGCCACCCCAGACCTGTTGTGTTTTCAGTACTTTGTTTTTATTTACTCAAATCCAGCTTTGCTCTGTGCCTTTTAAGCAAATGTCATCTTTGACCCTAAGACCCATTTGTTCCCACACATCAAAATTGGTGCCTTTGGTTGCTTTTTCTTTGTTTCATCTTAGCTGCTTTGTTGTCCATGGCCTTCTCTCTTTGACCAATATAGTAGCTACTGTCATTTAACGGAAGTCAACTGATTTGTTTAATCATTTTCTGAAAGCATTGCAGTGGATCTAATTTTAATTCTTGAGCCTATTTATCTCTCTCCAGGATTTGCCAAGTGACTCATTAATCCCAATTACTTTTATCAAGAAGCTTGCCAAATGGAATATGTTTTGATTATAGTGCAAGAACAGGCTGGAAGGCTAGAAGTTATCTTACTCCCTATAGACCATTTTGAAGTGATGCAGTCTAATAAACCTCTGGTATTCAAGGTTTGGGAGAAGACTTGTAGCTCAGGTGCTTGTCGTGGTTCTGTTCGCCGAGCTGGGAATTTGTCTTGCAAACGTTTCGTCCCCTGTCTAGGTGACATCCTCAGTGCTTGGGAGCCTCCTGTGAAGCGCTTCTGTGCTGTTTCCTCCGGCATTTATAGTGGCCTGTCTCTGCCGCTTCTGGTTGTCAGTTCCAGCTGTCCACTGCAGTGGCCGGTATATTGGGTCACCAACTAGCCACAAACCGACACGACCAGCTATCCTT
The DNA here is from genome assembly GCF_047496795.1 of Chiloscyllium punctatum. NCBI lineage: Eukaryota > Metazoa > Chordata > Chondrichthyes > Orectolobiformes > Hemiscylliidae > Chiloscyllium > Chiloscyllium punctatum. The sequence continues at coordinate 66,702,949 of NC_092769.1, forward strand.
AGTAGCCACACACAGATGACAAGCAACGTGAATTCGACTGGGACAACACTACTATTATAGGGCAAGCCAAACAGAACAGCCAGGGAATTCCTAGAGGCATGGCACTCATCCACAGACTCTATCAACAAACACATCGACCTGGACCCAATATACCAGCCACTGCAGTGGACAGCTGGAACTGACAACTGGAAGCGGCAGAGACAGGCCACTATAAACGCCAGAGGAAACAGCACAGAAGCGCTTCACAGGAGGCTCCCAAGCACTGAGGATGTCACCTAGACAGGGGACGAAACGTTTGCAAGACAAATTCCCAGCTCGGCGAACAAAACCACGATAACCTCTGGTATCTCCAATACTCTATGCATCCAACTTTTTAAAGATAATTTAACATCCAGTTTTACTCTGGAAGTTTTAGTATTATCACAGATAATGTTAGACCATGTTAATCATTTCTGAGCTCTGATGTTTCTGAACTTATATGTACCACTTCCAAAGATTTGCCATCTTTCAAATTCAAAGAACTTTTTGTTTGCGATTATCTTTGAGTATTTGTGTTACACGTTGAACCTGCAACTTTCTTGTTATTCCACTGTGGTCACTGTGGGCTTGTTGCCTAACTCCCAATCACATTTTGCAATTTAATTACAAGATTCTGTCAATTGGCATGAGCTAGTACTTTCTGTACTTGAGTAAAATGACAAAGCCGTAATTAGCTGAATTGTATATCAAATACACCTAATATACCCAAATTAAACTATTCTTTACTGACTGAGCTTTCTGAATAATTTCAACCTTGGACATGTACTGCTTAATATTCATGGCATTATGTCAAAGCATACAACTTAATCATGAGATTAAATTTAATCACGCGTCCTCACTCAAACTCTTCTCTCTCCTGCCATCTGGCCGAAAATACAGGAGCATTTGGTCTGTCACACAGCCAGACTCTTAACAATTTCTACCCCCAAGTCATCAGGCTCCTTATCGCAGTATGATCAGACTCTTTTTAGCATTTAAAATTTTTTGCATGACTTTGAATTGCTGCTAGAAAAATCTGTTATTCTATTACACTATAACTTGCATGATTTGCACTGCTTATGCACTTTATGCCGTGTAGTTTGTGCTGTCCCTGTAGTACCCAGGGACCTGGAGGAACGCTGTCTTGTTTTTATTATCAGTTGTGTATCGTTGAAATGACAAACGTTACTCTCTACTCTCAGCTATATTTAAGTTATTTCACTTTCTTAAACATAACCCTGCAGAGACACTACTTTTTTCCTCCTTCCTAATTTTTTGTTAAGTAATACCTTTTGTAAAAGTGCCTTTTGATGTTTTTCTTCATTAATCCCTCAGTATAAATGTGAATTTTTATGATCAACATTGTATATGTTATGAAGATGCTTTCTCCTCAATATTTCTTGGAGGTCTTACATTTTGAAGGATTGTAGAAAAAATGAACTTATTTCAGCTTTTGTGGAAATACCTTGAGTGATTTATTTGAAAGAAATTGTTGAAAGGTTCCTGTGGACATTGGGCCTTTTTCTAACAAGCTTCCTGGAAATCACATACTGGTTCTTGTTGTGCTGTAGATCGTGCTGTGGCACTTTGAACAGTGATAGGACCAATGGTTTTCATTTGGGGGGATAAGATGGCTGTGTGGAAATGCAGGCCAGCTGATCTCTCTCAATGCTGAAGGAACCTTTTGAGTTCAGGGTGAAACCCCTCTTTGATGTTCTGAAAGTGAGATTGCAGGAACTTAGTATTACATTTCCTGAGCAAGCTGTGACTGCCAAGATTCTAGAGACAAGAGTGCGCTATTAGTGACTTGACCACTTGTACCAGAATATCAGTGCAGCTGTTTGTGGAGTATAAACTAGAGATTTCTTTTCTCTCCCTGAAGTTTTTTGTGCTTTATGCATGTTTTAGAGTAAATTTATTGTTTAAATTTATACTGTACTTGTTAAGAAGCCATGTTAGATCCTTTTTTATTTCAAACATGATGTAGATATGGCATTTATTTGGCCATCTTGGTAACAGAAAAGTAATATTTTTCTATTGTTACCTGTGGTGCAATGGCGCAAGAACAAAGTGCACTCTGTCAGCTCGGTTGTAACAATGTTTAGTGCTTCCCAGATGGCTTGAACAATGTAGCTAAAATTCCAATGCCCCCTCATTTAAAATGAATCATTTTATTTCAGAGATTAGATTACTTAGTGTGGAAACAGGCCCTTTGGCCCAACAAGCCCACACTGACCCTTCGAAGAACAACCTACCCAGACCCATTCCCCTACATTTACCCCTTCACCTAACACAACGGGCAATTTGGCTTGGCCAATTCACCTAACCTGAACATTTTTGGACTGTGGGAGGAAACCCACGCAGTCACGGAGAATGTGCAAACTCCCCTTCAATGCCCGAGGCGGGAACTGAACCCGGGTTTCTGATGCTGAGAGGCAGCAGTGCTAACCACTGCCACCGTACTGTCCACTGATCGTTGTTTGATACCATTGTAGCAGTCTGGTCAAGGCTGTGGCACTTGCTGTAATCTTGAACACCTCTCTCAAATCTTTCACCAGTCTCCTTTAGCTGTGAGGATAGCAGATGGAATTTCCTCATTTCAGTTCACCTCTTAAATGGGAGATTGTAATCATCTTTAAGTGATATTTGCAATATGCTTTTAAAATATGTTTCTTAGAAGTGGATTATTTTTATTTTGAACTGAAGTTAGTCTAAACAAAACAGATTAAATTCCCTTTGAACTTCTGGAAATTTCCCTTTATGGGAAACTTTTTCCTGATTTATTGTGGCTAATGAGCGTGATAAGAATTTTACTGAAGCTCTGAGCTCCGTGACAGACGGAGAATATTTGGCTGCTTGGTTTGCAGTTGGAATTTTCCTGATGAAGGGCTTTTGCCTGAAACGTTGATTTTTTTTTTTCCCTGCTCCTCCACCTGGCCTGCTGTGCTTTTCCGGCAACACTCTCTAATCTAAACTCTGGTTTCCAGCATCTGCCGTCCTCACTTTTGCCTAGTTGGAATTTTCTCCCATGTGCAAATCTTTCAGCCATCCCTCTGATCAAAGCAATGGGGGACAGGATTGTGGTGCCAAGTATAAACAATGAAGGGTATGACTGGATGTAGAGTCATAAGAGCCAATAGGAGTGGGCTGTTAAGTCCATTGTCTTACTCTCCGAGCAATCAAGTCGGTCCCAAACCCTGTAGCCCTGCAAATTCAATTCTCTTGAGTGCCAAGCCAGTTTCTAGCACCCTGTGGGCAGCGATTTTCCCAAGACACTGTCATTTGCAGATAGGTTGTTCCATGAGTGTTTCTCTCCAAGCAAAACCCATACCACTCAGCCCCAATCTTAAATCTGTGTCCTGTAGTCCTTATATGATCAGCAAATGGCAGAGGCTTTTCTTTGTCTTTGCAAATCTGCTGTAATCTTGAACACCTCTCAAATCTTTCACCAGTCTCCTTTAGCTGTGAGGATAGCAGATGGAATTTCCTCATTTCCGTTCACCTCTTAAATGGGAGACTGTAATCATCTTTTCAAGAGGAAACACCACCCATTAAGTTCCTTCAGTTTCGGTAACATTATGACTGCAACAGGTATCAATCCAATCTGGTCAGCATTTCTTTTTGCATAAGATGAGGCCTTCATGACTGAATCAGTAACTCCCCTCAAGAAAATATTTATGGCCAATTTCGAGAAGTTCCAGATGAGTGACCATAATATCAGTGTGCACGTTCAGCTCGCACTCTGTGTGTCCCTTCGACATCATCCCTCCCACCCCCAAAACCATAATCTCTTCCCCCCCCCCCCCCCCCCGGTGGCATCTCTTCAATATGTTTCCAACAAGGAGTAAGCTAGATTGTGCAAGAGAAGGAAGTTATTTCGTTTTATCTCAGAGCAGAAGCACTGGATGAAATATAAAAAGATTTCCAAAGTTGTGTGTACTCTCACATGGTGACTGCATTTACTGAGTTGTGTGGGAAGGAACATGATGTGGTGGTCACAATGGGAAAAATGGTTTGTAAAACAAAATGGACCAGCTGCTTGATGTTAGAAGATGTCGTTAAGGCCTCCAATGTAAGCGGCCTGAGGCAGCAGTGGGCACCATGGACCTCTGTGTCCCTTGCTCTCTTGAACCACTCCTCCACTTGCTCAGTGGTCAGTGAGTGTCTTGTGCAGCGGCAGTGAGCCAGAACATCAGTGTTCCAATTTTGCGATATGCAACTCGACATTGGGATACAGAAATGTTTTTAGCATTTGATCATATCCAATGTTGGCAGAGGTGAGGGAACAGAAGGATCCTGGAGGACTGCAGCAGCATGTCCTTTGTTCTTTCTTCATCTGTACTTTAATTTTTAAAAATCAAAATTGGGAATACCCAAACCTGCAGTGTCTTAAAAACATGGTTGGAGACAAAAAAAAACTGCAGAAACACACAAAAAGCAGAATCAAAAGCTCTCTGCTCTGTTCAGCCCAGATATTGCACATTTCCTTCTCCTGAAAGGGGTGTGTATAAAACCATGTAACCTGTGAGAAAGTCTTCAAATGCTTTATAGCCCTGAAACGCTTCTGAAGAGGCATCACTCTTGTGAAGGTGAGAGCAGCCAATCTCCAATGCGTTAATGACCAGATTGTCTGTCTGTGCTTGGTTTTTGAGATGTTGATTGCTATATTTTAGCCATCAGCTCCATGGATACCTTCCCTTTGAATAGTGCCTCAGGATCTTTCCTCTCCACCCCAGAGAGCAAAATGGGACATTGATTTGGCACTACATATGAAAGCCAACACCTCCAACAGTATGGCTCTCTTTCATTGTCAGTTTGTGCGCTGCAGTCTTGGGGTGGGATTTGAACCTACAGTTTTCTGACTCAACAAGAGCACTACTCCCTGAGCCAGGGCTAACATGCACTTCCTTCATTTCACCAACTTGCGTATTTTGGCTCAGCCAGTTGTTTGTGGTCTTTCGTTTGAGTTAGTTTCCCTCACTGCTTTTACAAGTCCAACAGAGAATGAGAGACTGGGTTGGGCATGAAAGATATATGGCACAGTCAATACAGCATGAGACTCCAGGTGGTGTTGAGTACATGGTTGATAGGCAGGGCAATGCTGACTGGAGTCCTGCACAGGTTGGCACATGAGTCCTAATCTTCTACCTGCAGAAGTGACTAGCTGTTGCATTGACAGCTGATTTGGCATTGCAGTGGATACTTGGGATGCGTTTGAACTGTTAATGTTGATCAGTGGAGAAGCGATGAAATTAAACCGACCAGTGCGAAGAGTTACATCTTGGACGAAGGGATTGAGGTGGTGACCCGCATTGGGAGGAGAACAACCAGGGGCTTTTGAGGGGGATCTGGGAACAATGACCGGCTTGTTGCTTTCAATGATGAGACAATGGAAGCAGTGTGAATGCTGGAAATGGAACAGTTTAAATGGAGTATCCGGCCTCCCGCTATGCAGAGGCCTTTATTTTCATCATTCAGCAATTCTGTTGAGGATTGCATTTATCCTTCTGTGAGGGAGAGTGGCCACATGTCAAGAGATGAAAGGAGCTTAATGAAGGTCAACCATCTAAGGCGATTGTGACCATTTAACGTATGAAATGTGACAGTGAAGGTTGATCTGGACTGAAGGCCAGCCTTAATATGTGTTTGCAGATCTCAAACCAATGCTGTTACTTGTTAGATGGGGGTACTGGAGCCAGGGATTTGCAGGCTGCAGTATGATGCTAGGCTGGGTTACCGTAGGTTACATTTTTGTGTGCGCAAGAGGATAGTACCCTTGATGAGAAGCTCATCTTGCCCCTTTGGGATAAGATGCTTCCTGCCTCTCCAGGAATCGGGAGTTCCGAGAAACGAGATAGGCTGCCGAATGCTCAGAATCACCAGTTGCTTACCTGAAGTTTGAGTGGGCTGATCAGCAACAAGTCTGAAAAATCCCTTGGCTTCAACAAAGCTTGAGTTATTTAAAAATAAAACTTGTTCCAAGGCACATCATAGAAATATGAATGAGAAAAGGGGGACTTTAAAGCCTGGTTGAAGATTGAGATGTTGCAACAACAATGCTCTTTCCTGCACAAACAAAACTTGAATTAAAGCACTGGTCCAAACCTTTCATCCTTTAGCTGGGTGATGTCAAGTGCCCTGCGTGAAGAAATCTCAAAGGTGGCCGCAGTGAGGGGGAGCTTGGAGGGAGCAGTACCTGAACTTGGGGCTCACCTGCCTGAAGCATTGCCTTCTGTGGTGGGAGGAGGGAAATGGATGCGTTACGAGATGTGAAGGAATGCAGGGTACTTTGAGGGCTGTGTGGAGCTGGAGGAAATCACAAGATAGCAAAGAGCAAGGCTGTCAAGGGAGTAGTTTTTTCTAAAATTGAGATGGGCTTGAACAGGAAAGAGAGACAAAGGTCTATAAGCACAGAAAAAGGCCCTTTGCTTCCATTCCAGCTAAAAACAACCACCTAATCTCAACCTACAGTTTTGACTGTTTCAGTGGTCTCTTAGCTTGTCTTCCACTTTCCACATTCTGTTAAGTTGAACTCCATCCACACCTCCTCAGTAATGGCCACTAAGCACCGGTGATATATGAACTGGCTATGGTGAGAGCCGGCAGTGAGGTTTTTGATGAGATTAAGTTTATAGAAGGTGGAAGCTATACTGGGAGGCTGATCAGGGAGAGTTTAAATAGTTGAGTTTGGAAAATGACAAGCATGGACAGGGATTACTAGTGGGCTTTATGGGTGGCACAGTGGTTCAGTAGTTAGTGCTGCTGCCTCTCAATGCCAGGGACCTGGGTTCGATTCCAGCCTCGGGTGACTGTGTGGAGTTTGCACATTCTCCCCATGCCTGCGTAGGGTCTCCTCCCATAATCCAAAGATGTGCAGGTCAGGGTGGATTGGCCGTGCTAAATTGCCCCATGTTCAGAGATGTGTGGGTTTGGTGCATTAGTCAGGGTAAATGTAGAGTAATAGGGTAGAGAAACTGGTGTGGGTGGGTTACTTTTTTTAAAGAGTTGGTGAAAAGGCTACTTTTCAAATAGCCTGTTTCTACTCTAGGATTCTCTGTCTGGTGGCTTTCTGTTCCAAGTAAGATGGCGTTTCAAATCTGACAAATTAGGTGCCCACACTTGCATCGTTTTTGTTATACTTCCAGGCCATGCTCCATAATGAAGGGTACGAGCAGAATCCCCACTAACCACAGGGAATTTCGAGTGCATAGTAGAAATCGGAAGATTGTGGCTAGCTGGTTTTGTTTGTATCACTGGGGCAGACAGAACACAAATGTTTACCATGTGAAGTCCTGAATGTGGCCTTACACTCGTGCCACTGGCATGGTTCAGTTATATTCTAAGATTTGCTGCCTTGAAGAGGGAACACCTCTAGACACTGAATCCTGTTCCCACGTGCCTGATTGCTTTATCAGTGCTAAGACGACTGATTAATTCTTGAATATTTCTCCCTCCAGACCCTGCTCGCTCTGCCACTGGAGGTCCTCCTCTGCAGCCTGACCAAACTCCTCCAACGTCTTCCAGTTCAACCACGTTACAAAGTAATTCAATCTCCTGGCAGCTTGAGACAGCAGAGGTGAAAATCTTCTGAAAGTGTTGTGGTAAGATGTTCTGACACTTGCTGACCGTTTCTCTCAACTAAGGTGAGCTTATAGTACTGCACACATGGCTTTGGATGGTGTACTTGAGTTAAGTGCTGCTATACCACAGATCTCAGATTTTATCTGTGGTACCTTTAGACATTTGGAGGTAAAGTTTTCCTTTTTTCCTTATGAATACCTTTGGGATTAGTGTGTTGCTGACCTGTCAATAGGACTTGATGGGCCTTTTGAGAAGAGAAAGCAAGAGGTTCTGTCTGCCTCCACAGGTGGGCAGACAATCCTGCAATACTCAGGAGGCATTTCACCCCCAGGCCATGCCAACAAGGAACAGCTCTAACTGTTTGTTCACTTTTTTTTTTGTGGGACCTTGCTGTGCACAAAATAGCTGCTGCATGTCTGTGCTTCAGAACTAAGCCTTTGACTGAGGGCTGCTTTGGAATTAACATCTCTGCGTTGTTTGTGAAGGCAGCTCCAAAGCACGTTCTTTAGGGCATTTAGAATGGGAAACCAGTGCTGGGCCAGCCTGCAACACCCATATTTAACGAACAAAAGCAAAACGGCTGGTTGATCTTTCATCAAAGGTGCTGAGCTGATTGGGAGATCAATGTCAGCCAAATCCTGAGAGGGATCTCCCTGTAACTCCTCCTGACCTGTACCCTGTCACCAGCTCTTCTGCCAGTAACACCCTCGGACCTTTTTACAGCTATCTGGGTGTGCAGCTGGAGCCTCTGTTTATGAAGCTCACCCTAAAGAGGTGGCATGGAGGTTCAGTAGTTTGCACTGCTGCCTCACAGCGCTCGGGATCAGTGCTTGATTCCACCCTCTGGTGACTGTCTGTGTGGAGTTTGCATGTTCTTCCCATGTCTGTGTGGTGTTTCCTCCCACAGTGCAGAGATGTGCAGGTTAGGTGATTTGGCCATGCTAAATTGCCCATAGTGCCCAGCGATGTGTCGATTAGGTGCATTAGTCAGGAATAAATGTAGAGTAATAGGGTAGGAGAATGGGTCTGGGTGGGTTACTCTTTTTGGGCTTGCTGGGCTGAAGGGTCTGTTTCCACACTGTAGGAATTCTTTGATCCTATGCTTCTATCCTATAATAAAGGCAGTGTATGAACATCTGCACTTTCGGTACTTTCCTCAGATTGTTGGCCTGGGTAATCAGCTCGGGCGTTTAGACTAGGCTGGAGTTCAGTCTTTGTTGTGTCAGAATTGAAGGAAGCTAATATGGCGGGAAAGTGCGAGTTGAGGCTAAAGATCAACCATGATTGTACAGAATGGCAAAACAACCTTGACAGACCATATAATCTAGTCTCCCTGTGATTTGTGCTCTTACATCAGATTCTGATGCTCTTTAGAATTACAAGAGGTGCAGCCACTGAGGCTACCGTGTAGCTTTCCTTGCAGTGAGATCACCTCACTGTCACTTAATCAGCTCACTGCAATGTTCAGCCATTGTGCATGCTTGTTGTAACCCTATTGTTGCTTTCCTCTGACTGACATTCTTTACAAAGAGCTATCCAGTCACACCATTCCACCAGGTTTTCTGGGTAGATGAGCTGTGCTCTCACTGGAGGAGCTACATTCTCTCAAAATATTTATAATTGAGAGAGAGAGGTGAGTAATTTGGGAAAGGGAATGTTTAACCTGCATTGTTATACGCTTCCTGTGCTGCACTTCAACCAGTCGTCTCCTTTTTACCCATCTGAATGGGTCGAACTGTTTGGGGTTGCACAGAATTAATGGGTATACAGATAACAATAGTTGTCTTGTTTACAGTGTGAGCTAAGTTGTATTGAAATGTATTTGAGTCTGCTGAGGAGGTGCAGTTCAGTGGTGAGTGGGTCCCACATTGCTTCCATACCAGAATAGAGACTAGAGTCTCATTGTTGAGTAAACAGAGACCAATTTAGGCTGGGGCCTGAGGTCGAAGTAATGTCTGTTCTGAGACCTCAGCCTTGGGCATGTTGTCTTTTTCTCATTGAGTGGGAAGGTCAGCATCTGTTGCCCATCCCTAGTTGTCCTCTAACTGAGTGGCTTGCCTGGATTATTTCAGAGCGTTGTTAAGTCAACCCCATTGGTGTGGGTCTCAAATCTGATGTAGGCCAGACTGTGTGAGGATGGCAGGCTTTCCTTCCCTAAAGAATGTTAGTGAAGCAGATGGTCTTTCACAACAGTGGATGGTAGTTGACTTCATTAATTAATTGAGTTTAAATTCTGTCAGCCGCAGGGTTTTGAACCTATGTCTCCCATTAGTCTGGCCATCTGGATTATTAGACCGGTGACATTACCATTATACCTGGCTCTCCCTCAATCAGTGTGACATGTTACTGTGTCATAGAAAATGAACCTGTTCTGTTTTGCCACATCAGTGTGCCATCTTTAACTTGATGGCAGCAAATTGTAAAATTGAGTGCAATAAGTGTTTTAGTTGAGTTCTGAGGAAGGGTTACTTGACTGAAAACGTTAATTCTGTTCTCTCTGAAAATGCTGCCAGACCTCCTGAGCTTTTCCAGCAATTTCTATTGTTGACACTGGTTTACAACATCCGTACTTCTTTCGGTTTCTAATTAAGTTGGGGTCAGCTATAGATAAATAACGGTGAAGTGTGCAGATTGTCAACACATCCCATTACTTTTGTGAAGTCCTTCGGAGGAAAACCTGTTACTCTGGTCTGATGTCGGCTTGCTTTTCTGACTCCAGTCCTACAAATAAAAGGTGGCCTCATAATGTTGGAGCAGTTAGACTCGGGAACTGGTACTGTTTCAGCTGCATCCCAAAAACAAAAGTGTATTTTCTACATGGTAAAATTTAGATCACTGAACGGTTGCTTTTGCAACTTGGTTCAAAGATTTGACTTGTTCATTGCTGAGGAGGGCGGCTCACAGTCAGTGAATTTGCTGGGAGCTGAGCCCCCAGCTTAACAGGATGGGTTGTTTGGGGTGCTGTGCTGATCACGTACTGGGGCGACTCACTGGTTCAGTTGGTTGGCACTTTGGGCTGCTGCTGTCATCTCTGCCTTTATTAAACCTGTGAGCCTGCTTTGCCTTAAAACACTGCTCTGAAAAATAACTCCCAGGAATCCACTCCTTGGCCACCTGAATGCTGAACAGTGGTAGAATAAAACTTTGGTAACCCTGGGAATGAGCTATTCTGAGGCAACGGAATGGGGTTCTTTGATAAGAATCCATTTCCCACTAATTTAGTGGGAAGGGGATGCACAACTTCCTCGAGTGACACTTGTGAACACTGCTGTTGCAAACAGAATACCATCAGTAAGGAGATTTCACAGTTTAGTTTTGTTTCCTGTCTCTGTCTGAAAGTACTTTATCACTTACTCTGCTCTGGTGCTTTTATTTCTTCCCCTGCCCAGTCCTCCCCAGGAGCCTGGCACCTATTACCTGGTAGAGTTGCTGCTGTTGGACACTGATCCAAGTCCAGTGGCTCATTGTCTGGTAAGTAGCTCCTCTGCTACCTGAAGATTAACTGAGTGGTAATCCCTTTGAACTATTTATACACATGACACAGAGCTTACCTGAAATTTGTTCTTAAGGTTCGGACAAACTGCGCTGCAATATCTGCTTCGGTTTTTATTTTATTGCTACTATTGTCCCTAAGAAATAGGGAAAGGAGTCGGCCATTCCACCCCATCGCTCCTGCCTTGCCATTCAAAAGATCATGACTGATCTGATTATGATTTTAATGCAACTTTCTTTCCTGTACTCCCCCCACCCCCAATATGTTTGACTCCCTCCTGAATCAAACTCTGTCTAAAACAGCCGTGACTCTATTTGATGCCCCAACTTCTCTTTGTGGTAGAGAATTCCATAGAGGAACAGTCTGTGTGGAGAAAATTCAGGTATTATCAGATCTTTAATGTCCAACCTTTATGCAAAATTCAGAAGCACATTAAATTTGAAGCTGATGGCAACTCAGCTGTTCGTTCTCACTAGTCACATTTTGCCCGATTTTGAATGATTTAACTTCCCAAGTCGGACCGCTGTTCCCAGGTTGCTTTAGGAAACGGTAATTCTTTTGCAAAAAAATTCATTCGTCATTTTGTTCACAATTATTGGACTGAATTTTAAGATTTTTGTCCTGCAACTCCACTTACAAGAGTTCTCATCTCTGTTAAATGGGAGACCCTAGATTGTTAGACTGTGTCCCCCTCGTTCTAAATATTTCCCCTTGAGGGGAAACGTTCTCCCAGCATTCAATCTATCAAAAATAAGTAATCTGAACAGGAGTAGGCTATTCAGCCTCTTGAGCTTGTTCCACCACTCAATCGGATTGTGGCTGATCTGACACTCCTCACATCCACTTTAGTGCCCTTTCCCTGTAACTCTTGCTTCCACAACTGATCAACAATACATCTCTCAGCCTTAAGTATACTCATGGACTCTGGCCCCGCAGATCTCTGTCAGGAGTTCCAAAGATTTACAACCCTCTGAGAGAAGACATTCCTTCTCATTGGAGCCCATTTATTCTGAAGCTATGCCCTCTGATCCGAGACTGTCCCATGAGGAGAAACATCCTCTCAGCATTTACCTGTCATGTTTGTCAGGTCGTCTTTTCTGAACTCCAGTGAGTAGCGTCTCAACCTGTTTAAACTTTGCTTTTAAGGCACTCCCTCCATACCAGGGGTCATCCTAGTAAATCTTCTCTGAACTCAACGAAGCCATGTTTCCTTTCAATGTCACCTCCCTCTCATTGAAACTTCAATGAGTAATGGCCCAAGCACTCAAGCTTTCATAGAAATCTCTTCATTCCAAAAAAAATCATAGCATGAACTTTCTCTGAACTGCTCAGTTATGTCCTTGCGTGAGGAGAGTGAATCACTACACAGCATGTCATATGTAGTCGGTCTGGTTAATGTTGAACATGAACATGGAGAATGTTTTGGTTATAATTCAGACACTTCTCCCAAAGCAACGTGACTGTGAGATTAGAAATGGTCATCTTGTGAGCTGAAATCTGCTTATCTTTGGCTGAGTGTTAGCTCATGTACGTCCGTGACTAAAGTCAGTTTCTCCCTTGAGAGCACACAGGATTTCTGTCATATTCTCGCTACCTGGCAAGGCAAGTGAGGACCACGAAGGTTAAAACAGTGTCAACTTCACCTCGGGCAGCAAGCTGAATTGGACTTGGAGTGGGAGATGTATTGTTTTGACTCTCCACTCAGTAGAGTAGTTGCGGTTAAGTTATTCTGCTGGCTTTCTCTAGCTCGCCCGAGAGTGTACTGGTGTGTCACAGTTACAGGAAAGGAAAATAACAATCTTAACAATGGCAATACCTGATTATTGGGCAAGATTTTGGGCAATTCTCTCCCCACCTCCTGTTCATCCCTTCAAAACACTTTCCCATATGTGCTCCATGTGACCAATATTTGAATCTCAAAACAAGACATCCCAGGGCAAAGTGCAGTTTGCATATCACCCAAGCAAGAGAGAACCTAACCTGTGTAGATTCTCATCACCTGCAGGTCTTCATATCGAAACCTCATAGTTTTCATGGTCAGTTCTTGTCATTGTGTAGTTTTTTTTTATCAAAGCTACTGTATTTTCAATCCTATGTTCTGTATGATGATTAGGTATTAGCATGAACCACTGTCTCTTTGGGAATTCATGTACAAACAGTATTGTCAATAAAGGCTTCATGCACAAATGTCATGTCCTGAGCGTATTTTTTTTTCTGTGTATATATGTGCTGTCAGAGGGTCAGTGCAGAGTGAGTCTGTACTAGTAAAATTCATCTGTTGCCACATCTAATGTTACTGAAGCTGACAAGAATGTATGTACAGTTACAATGGAATCCAGTACCCACTCTCTCTATTTTCATTTGGATTTTCATGTTGAAAATTTAGTTATTTACAAAAGGGAATATGTCATCTTGCTGCGCTGACCAAAAGTTGTTTGTAGCCTGGAGTTGATGGCCAGTATAATGGTGCATTTAATTAGCTCCAGTGTGTGACTGTTTGCAGTTTTATTCCCTCACAAGGCCCCCTTCAGACAGTACGTGCCCAGAATCCGTAACCAGTCTGACTTTGAGGCAGTTTGCAAAGGGCACAGCTGTGCTTTGGCAGCAGTTAGTCTGGGTGACACTAGTGCAAATGAAACCGTCCATCATCAAGACAGTAACAGCAGTGTCTGAGGCTCCTTCCCACTGGGTGATTCAAGGCAATCAGAATGGCGCTCACGTGTCTGCAAGTTCTGTGTAATCAGATTCCTGCCACCTCTTATGTGCTGTGGCCCCAGCCTTTGCTGGATTAACCCTCCTGGTTTCAGCCTTTTCTCTGGGTCGCTCCCTTTTGGGAAGGGAATCTGTTTAGTTCCTGAGCTGTGCTAGCTCATTCTAACAGCCCGTACATAACAGTTTGATGTGCCGGAGCATCTCTGGTGCTCACCTGGTGGTTTGTTTGTGTTGGCTGTTGAGAAATAACCTGGTTCAGTTGCCAGTACACATCACGCCTGTGTGTGGTTATCTGCACAGCCAAGTGACCCTTTCAGGAGCTGGGCACAGAGCAGACATTCCTTGCCAACGGTATGTGGGAAGGGAGGTGGTCTGTGTTTCAGTTGTTTAAGCTGTCATTAAATCATGAGGAAGCCAACACCCTGAAACATTGAATGGTATAGGAAAAAAAGGAGCTATTTGAACTGTGCGCGCTATCCAATTACACTCATCGTTTTCCCCGACCCCTCACAACACACTTCCCCATGGTTTGGCAATTATTTGTTCCCTTCATGTCTTTCCCTTTCTTCCCCTGTTATGAAGGTGCCCTATTGAATTTGCTTTCACCGCCCTTTGTTGGGCAGGACTGACGCTGAATTATTGTTGGTCAGTCCATTCACCCACCCTCCAATACCGTGTGTGGGGCCTTTTGTAGGTTTGTTTCCCGCAGGTACCCCATCCGGTTCCCTTTTTGAAATTGCTCATCGTCTCTGCTTCTCTAACCCCCTCCCTTTTGGGACAGCACGTTCTGGGTCAATAAAGTTCCTTACACTAAACCTGTCTCCCCTCACCCGGTCCTTGTACTTCCAGTGAATGGAAGCCAATTTCCTAAATAAAAGTAGGATCCGATCAAATCTCCCCTCTATCTCCTTCACCCCCAGGATAGTGACTCTTGACTGTGGCTAAAATCCTTCATCCCTGAGACTGTTCTGGTCAGCCTCACTTTACACACTATGTTGAGATGGACAAGATTTGGGCCTCTTCTGGAGAACTGTCCAGGTCTGGTTGCCCTGTCGTATGAAAGATATTAAAGCTGGAAAGGGTTCATAAGATTTATAAGGATGTTGCTGGGAATGGAGGGTTTGAGTCAAAAGGAGAGGCTGCTTAGTCTGGGTCATCTTTCACTGGAGCGTAGGATGTTGAGAGATGACCTTTTTGGCGTTTATAAAATGAGGGGCATATAGATAAGGTGAATGGCAGGTGACTTTTGCCTCAGGTCGGGGATTTCAAGCCAGTGGGATATTTTTTAAGGTGAGAGGAGAGAGGTGTTTAAAGACGTGAGGGGCAATTTTGTTTAGTGGCTTTTATGTGGAATGACTTCAGAGGAAGTGGTGGATGCAGGTATACTCTCAATGTTTATAAGGCATTGAGATAAGTACATGGTAAAAACATGTTTGGTGGGATATGGGCTAAGTGCAGGCACATGGCACCAGTTTAGTTTGGAATTATGGTTGGCATGGATTGGTTGGACCAAAGGGTCTGTTTTCTTGCTGTGTGACTGACTGTTGGAAGACCTATCCTACTGAAGTGTGTGGCCGATTTGCTTCATCCTGCTTGGTCTGTATGGGCATCTGGAATTCCAATACCCCGTCTTTCGTGTCAAACCTTCCCCCGCCTGTCTTATGATGCTCCCCCTGTACCACAGAGCAACATGCATCCCTTGAATTGGGCTTGGAGATCTACAAGGGTTTTATTTTCTCTCACACACCAGTTTCCACCTTTTCCCTTCAGAATCCTCTCCCTGTCCAGAAACCCAAGTGGGGAGGAGCCCAGCTGTTGTAATGAATGCTAGGGGCATTGTAAGATGACCAAATAGCGAAGGGGAATGTTAAGGTGGGGTAGGGGTGATAATGAGGTAACTAAAGTAGAGGGGTGAAATAATGCATCCAGCCCTTGCAGTGTTCCCCTCACTGAATGCTTTGATAATAGTGTTCACTCCAACACCCAGGTAAAACAAACCACCGCAAAGGAGCAGGCAGTTGGAATTTGGATGGCCAACTGCCTAAGGAAGTGCTTTTTAAAAAAAATTATATCAGGTTGCTGCAGGTAGACCACCATTTTCTTTCTGCAAACTTCCACCTTACTTGTGTAACCGATTGAACAACTAATGAAATACTGGCACTGCCCACTAGGGGCAGTACAACAGCAACATTGGGGGATGAGGGAGGGGTTTAAATTAAACTGAAGTTGGAGGGTTTGATAACGCACTCCAAACCCTGTGTTGCCTACTTGTCTCTGAAAGTTTCTAGGGTATTGGCGGGTATTATGCGCTTCTTTAAGGACACCCAAGTCCATTGTGAAGACGAGGCAGCTTGGGCTCGGGCACTGGAAATCGTGAAACAGCTGCCAAGTTTCAAAGAAACACAAATGTAAGTGGGAAGGGAATGAACAAGGGGACCAATATTGAGTCAAGATTAAGAATGAATAACTTCAGTGGGGAAGGAACCGCCGACAATGATGGGTCTGCCAATTTAAAACATGGGAGTGGGCTGCATGGGGTTGGGATCTGAGGTAGGAAGCCAAAAAGGGGAGATCTCGGAGTGGAGGTTTGTGTCAGTCCTGGAAGTAACGGCCTGATGTGCAATGATGGGGTCCTGAACCAGGGGCTCCAGCTTAATGTTGCAGGATACAAATGCTATAGGAAGAATAGAAAGGGGGAGAAGAGAGGAGGGGGTAGCAGCATTTTTGATAAGAGATAACATTGCACTGTACTTGAGGATATTCCTGGGCATGTGTCTGAGGAAGTTATTTGGGTGAAACTGAGAAAGAACAAAGGAATGGTCACCTTTAATAGCATTGTGTATAGACTTCCCTGACTATAGTCAGTGGGGAAATTGAGAAACAAATTTGAGAGATCTCATGTATCTCTAAGAATAATCGGGTGGTACTGGTAGGGGATTTTAACTCCCCAAACATAGATTGGGGCTGCCATAGTGTTAAAGGTTTAGAGGGAGAGGAATTTAAGTGCATGGAGGAAAATTTGCTGATTCAATGTGTGGATGTACTGACTAGAGAAGGTGCACAACTTGACCTACTCTTGGTAAATAAGGCGGGGCGGGTGACTGAGATGTCATTGGAGGACAATACTTCTATTGGTTTTCAAATAGTGGTGGAAAAGAATAGACTGGATCTCAAAATTGAAGTTCTAAACTGGAGGAAGGCCAGTTTTGACGGTATCGGGCAAGAACTTTCAAAAGTTGATTTGGAGAAAGAAACTTGCAGGTAAAACCTTCAAAAATGAGGTAATGAGAGTCCGGAGACAGTATGTTCCTGTTAGGGTGAAAGGCAAGGTTGGTAGATGTAGGGAATGCTGGATGACGAGAGAAGGTGAGGGTTTGGTTAAGAAAAAGGACCGATCAGGTGAATCCTTGGAGTATAAAGCCAGTAGGAGTATGGAAGAACCTCGATTATCTGAACGAGATGGGCGGGCATTTTTTTTGGATAATCAACCGTGCATGAGCCCCTGCCCCCCAACCCTGTCCAAAACTGCCCATCCTCTCTGGGGCAGCCAGACTGGACGCCAACAACAAGACTGCTGCTGCCTTTGTGGGGTAAGTCTCCAACCAGCACACAGACATACACAGCCATAGCCCCACACCCACACAACTTTTTACTGCAACTTTTTGACACAGGACAATGCTGGAGAGGTCATCTGGGGAAGGGGGGATTAGGGTACACCCCTCTGTAGAACTCCAGGGAAAGTGCGGGGAGAAAGAGAAGGCGGGAGGTCAGTCATTTGGAAACGGTGCCTGTTTAATCACTAAACAAAAGATGCAATCAGTGTTGGAAACACGTCTTTAAGGTAATGTTTGTATCGGGACCTCGAGAAAATTGATATTCGGATAATTGAGGTTCCTCTGTGTACTTAAGAGGGAAATCAGGACAGCAAAAAGGGGACATGAGAGTGCTTTGGCAAATAGGATTAAGGAGAATCCAAAGGGATTCTATAGATGCATTAAGGACGAAAGGGTAACTAGGGAGAGAACAGGGCCCCTCAAAGATCAACAAGGCAGCCTTTGTAAGGAACTGCTGGAGAATGGGGGGTGGGGGGTGGGTGGGGGTGGGGGGGGGGGGGGGAGGATACTAAACGAGTATTTTGCATCAGTGTTTGTTGTGGAGAAGGACATGAAAGATATAGAATGTGAGGGAATAGATGGTGACCACTTAAAATGTCCATGTTACAGAGGAGGAAGTGCTGGATGTCTTAAAATGTGTAAAAGTGGATAAATCCCCAGGACCTGATCAGGTGTACCCTAGAGCTCTGGGAAGCTGGGAAAGTGATTGATAGGCACCTTACTAAGAAATTTGTATCATTGATAGTCACAAGTGAGGTGCCAGAAGACTGAAGGTTAGCTAATGTGGTGCTACAATTTAAGAAAGATGGTAAGGAAAAGCCAGGGAACTATAAACCGGTGAGCCTGACATTGGTGGTGGGCAAGTTTTTAGAGGGAGTCAGGATTTACATGTATTTGGAAAGGCAAGGACTCATTAGGATAGTCAACGTGACTTTGTGTGGGAAATCATGCCTGACAAACATAATTGAGCTTTTTTGACAAAGTAATGAAGAGGTTTGATGAGGACAGAGAGGTGGACACAATCTACGTGGGCTTTGTTTAAAAATCTCGCAACACCAGGTTATCGTCCGACAGATTTATTTGGAAGCACTAACTTTGAAAGTGCTGCTCCTTTATTGGGTGATTGGGGAGCCGGATCATAAGACACAGAATTTACAGCAAAAAATTACATTGTCATGCAACAGAAATGATACATTGAACAAACCCAGATTGTTGTTAGGTCTTTTGTCTTTTGGAATAGGTTACAGGTTTCGGTTCATTAATATGTAAATTCCAGAACTTTTAAGTTACATTCTCGAGATAACTTAAGTTTTTCTCCAAAAAAAGTGATATCTCAGCTCCAACAATGCATTAATGGTGTGAGGTTAGAGTCTGTCTATATCCCAATCTTGAGGCAGACTGGTTTTATTTCCATAGTGGGATTTACAAAATATTACATGGATCGACTGCCTGCACAATCTGCAGACATTATTTGAGCAAAATAGAATGTATCTGCAAAGACAAGTTCACCCCATTGACTTATGTGTGTGTGTGTGTGTGTGTGTGTGTGTGCGCATGAGAGAGCGCGTGTGCGCGCACGTCATGGAGTATAAGAGGGTGCGTGTGTGGGGGTTGTGTGTGTGTGTGTGTGTGTATAGTGTAGTGGGGTCACCTGTAGTGTGACATCAACCCAAGATGCCAGTCGAAGCCATCCTCATGGATACTGAACCTGGCTATCAGCCTCTGCTCAGCCACTTTGCGTTGTTGCCTATCCCAAAGTCTGGCTTGGAGAATGGTCACCTGAATGTCCCTGACAGCTGAAGTGTTCCCCGACTGGTGATTGTTGTGTGGTGTCCATTCCTCCGTTGTCATAGCATTGGCTTGGTCTCATCAGCGTACCATGCCTCGGGGCATCCTTGCCTGCAGCGTATGAGATAGACAATGTTGGCCAAGTCACATGAGTACCTACAGCGTACGCAGCGGGTGGTGTCCCCATGTGTAATGGTGGTATCCACGTCGACACTCTGATACATCTTGCAGTGGTTGCCATGACAGGGTTGTACAGTGTGGTGATCGATTTTTATCCTGAAGGCTGGGCAGTTTGCTGTGAACAATAGTTTCTTTGAGGTTTGGCAGTCGATTAAAGGTGAGAAGTAAAGGTTTAGAGAAGGCTTTGGTGAGGTGCTTATCTGCAGCCTGCAACACCTTATCACTGAGAAGAACACTAGTTTTTCAGATCCCAAGAAGTAATACCCGATTGGTTGCATCCCGCCTCCTGAGGGGGTCATCACGGTTTCTCGCTATGGCACGTCGGAACTGGCAATCGATGAACTGAGCATCGTCCCCTGTTGTTATGGAATTCAGTAAGGTACTTGACAAGGTTCCTCATGGTAAACTGGTGAGCAAGGTTAGATCACATTGAATACAGGGCGAACTAGCCATTTGGAAACACAACCGGCTCGAAAGTACAATACCGAGGGTGGTGACGGAGGGTTGCCTTTCACCTGAAGGCCTGTGACCAGTGGAGTGCCACAAGGATCGGTGCTGGGTCCACTACTTTTTGTCATTTTATACAAATGATTTGGATGTAAACATAGGAGATACCGTTAGTAAGTTTACCAATAACACCAAAATTAGTGGTTTTGTGCAATTCTGGTCTCTCTCTTATCGAAAAGATGTTGTGAAACTTGAAAAGGTTCAGAAAAGATTTACAAGGATGTTGCCAGGGTTGGAGGGTCTGAGCTACAGGGAGAGGCTGAACAGGCTGGGGCTGTTTTCCCTGGAGCGTCGGAGGCTGAGGGGTGACCTTATAGAGGTTTATAAAATCATGAGGGACATGGATAGGATAAATAGGCAAAGTCTTTTCCCTGGGGTCGGGGAGTCCAGAACTGGCTGGCATGGCCTTTGGAGGGTTGGTGTGGTCTTGATGGACCCAATGGACTGCCCCCATACACTGTGCTGCAGCAAAGTGTAGTTGAGGCTCTGGTATGATCATATTGAATTGCTCGATAGGCTGAGTGGCCTATTGTTGCTCCTGCTGCTTATGTTGCTTCTGTCCCAGGAGCTCGCTCTATTATTATTCAGAGGAATGGCACATCCCATTCTGTTACACTTGCCCCACACAGAGCGCGCTGGTTCTTGAAGATGCACTGCAATCGCCGAGCTGTGAGTGGCGCTGTGGTACTTGTTCCCGGTCGACTGGGGCTCTTCTTGCACCGCGTCGCACCCTTGTTGGCGGTAACCAAGGGGCGGGCGGGAGGCGAAACCAATCGGGGAACAGGCGCGAGGCGATTGACAGAACGCTTGTCCAATCGGTGATGGCATTCGGCTAGGGGACGGGTGATTGACAGATACAGCGGCCAAACGAATGCGGCAGAGGACAGGCATTGGGGAAGGGGGTAAAGCATCGCCGTCCAATAGGGAGCGTGAGCCGCGCCGGCTCCGCGTCCGATTGGGGCAGGGCGTTTGGGGAGGCGGGGTTTAAGGCAAGGGTGTCGGCGCATGCGCGGAGCGCGGCTGATCGATGCTGGGGGATGGGGCTCCTGAGCATCCTGAAGAAAATGAAGCAGAAAGAGCGGGAGGTGCGGCTCCTGATGCTGTATCCTGAGCACGGAGACAAACCGGGGGCAGATGGGGGGGTAGGAGGTGGGGGTTGGGGGGGAGTGGGGAGTGGGGAGTGGGGGTTGGGGGGGGTGGGGGGGACTGGGGGGGGTAGGGGGTGGGCGGGAGAGTGGGGGGTGGGGGGGACTGGGGGGGGTAGGGGGTGGGGGGGAGAGTGGGGGGTGGGGGGGACTGGGGGGGGTAGGGGGTGGGGGGGAGAGTGGGGGGTGGGGGGGAGAGTGGGGGGTGGGGGGGACTGGGGGGGGTAGGGGGTGGGGGGGACTGGGGGGGGTAGGGGGTGGGGGGGACTGGGGGGGTAGGGGGTGGGGGGGACTGGGGGGGGTGGGGGGGGGGAGGGTGGGGGGGACTGGGGGGGGTAGGGGGTGGGGGGGAGAGTGGGGGGTGGGGGGGACTGGGGGGGGTAGGGGGTGGGGGGGAGAGTGGGGGGGACTGGGGGGGTGGGGGGGACTGTGGGGACTGGGGGGGTAGGGGGTGGGGGGGACTGGGGGGGTGGGGGGTGGGGGGGACTGGGGGGGTGGGGGGTGGGGGGGAGAGTGGGGGGTGGGGGGGACTGGGGGGGTAGGGGGTGGGGGGTAGGGGGTGGGGGAGAGAGTGGGGGGTGGGGGGGACTGGGGGGGTAGGGGGTGGGGGGGAGAGTGGGGGGTGGGGGGGACTGGGGGGGTAGGAGGTGGGAGGGCGGGGTAGGAGGTGGGGGGGAGAGTAGGAGGTGGGGGGTGGGGGGGACTGGGGGGGTAGGAGGTGGGAGGGCAGGGGAGGTAGGGGGTGGGGGAGTTGGGGGGGGTACTGGGGGAGGTGGGAGGTGCTGGGTGGGTACTGGGCGGTGGGGTTACAGGGAGGTGGGAGGAAAGGATACGGGGGTTAGAAGGGAGGTGGGGGTACGGGGGGTAGGAGGTAGGGGTCTGGAGGTGGGCGGTGGAGTCCAGGGGTTTAGGATGGAGCGTACAGGGGGAGGGAGGTTGGGGTCCAATGGGAGTAAGGGTCCAGGAGGTGGGAGGGTTTGTGGGGATGGGGAGGAGTTGGGGGTCCAAGGGGAGGGATCGTGTGGGAGAAGGAGGATGGAGGTGCAGCGGAAGGGATTGTATGGGAGGAGGGATTGTACAGGAGGAGGGAAAGATGGGGGTCCGGGGGAGGGATTGTAAGGGAGGAGGGAAAGATGTTCCGGGGGAGGGATTGTATGGGAGGAGGGAAAGATGGGAGTCCAGGGGGAGGGTGGGTACAGGAGGAGGGAGATGGTGGTCTAGAGGTGGGAGGATACTGGAGGAGAGCATTTGGGGAGAGTTTGAGCGGTCTGGGTTGAGTGGGAGGGGTTTGGGGTCAGTTAGAGCAGTGCAGGGATAGTGAGGGTGGGGACTGGGGTGAGTGAGTGTGGAGCAATGATAGTGTTGGTAGGGATCTGGAGGAAAATAAGTCCATCAAGGGTGAGGGGTTTGGGATGAGCGAGCAGGGTCTAGGAAGAGTGGGAGAAATGTGATGATAGTGAGCAGGATCTGGGGTGAGTGAGTCTCGTCCAGTGATAGTGAGGGGATGGATCTGGAGGAGTGTGGGTGCGGCTGGGATGAGGGGCAGGTTCTGGGGAGAATGAACTGGATCTGTGCAGCTAAAAGGGAGGCAGAGTGTGGGCAATGGGAAGAACGGATACAGTCTTGGGAAGAGGGAGCAGGGATGAGACCTTGGGAGGGAGTGGGCGGTAGGGAATGGATGAGGTCATGAGGTGAATCAGCAGGACCTGGGGAGGGGGAGATAGAGTGGGAAAGAGGAAAATATGTGTCCTCTGGAGGAGGGAAATAGTGCGATTGTGGTTTGAGTATTTGGGAGAGGACTCGGGACAGGACCTGGACTGAGGTTTTGGAGTGAATTGGTTATGTCAAACTGGGACTAGCTTTGGCTCAGACAGTCCAATTCTGCCCCACAGATATGGTGAGCAGGGCCCTGGCAGGTAATTCCTGTTTGTCCAGTGGTGTGTGTTTGACTGAGTAAAATGGAGAGGGAGACAATATTCTTCCAGCTTCCTGTCCCTGACTCCTAGCTGCCTGTCCCTGATGGCCTGAATGGAGAGTCCTACACCCTGTTTCTAGGTTCCCGGTCCGGCACTCCAAATGCAACTCAGTGGGCCAAAGCCTTTATTATATCCAGCTCCTCCTCTGTTCCTGAGTCGCTGCCTGACTCTGGGGGACCCCTGCCTCAGAAAGGATAGGTTGGCTGGTTGATTTGGGAGTGGGGGAAGGTACAGCGCAGGTTCATCAGAATTTCCCCTGGATTAAAGGGTTAAGTTGTGTGGTGGGAGGGCGGGGGGAGTGCAGGGAGGGAGGTGGGTGAATGTCAGGTAGTATTCCTCACATAAACAGGTGTGGAAATCTCCCAGGCAAACAAAGCTGGCAGTGAGATTGGGATTATTGTCCAGTTTGGGGGTTATGGAACCAAGACAGATGGGTGGAATTTAAGGACACAGACGGATTGTCAGTTGGCAAAAATTGGTAGTTGGAATGTAATGTGGGTTGGCAGCAACGATGGGGGACCCTAATATTATTTAAGTAACTGGTAACGCATTTGTACTCTGAGCGGGACTCGTTCAGAATCAAAGTTCTCATGCTCGATGTGGACAGTGGGTCCTATAACCCAGAAACCGTCGATTTCTCCCTTCTCCAGTTCTCCCTCCTCCCTCTACCCCCACTCCAGCCGGTGGGATAAGATAGGCACCAACACGTTACTGTCCTTGCTCTCCCTTAACACACGGCCAGTGGGCTAGACAATGCCGGCAAGACTACCATCCTCAAAAAGTTCAATGGAGAAGATATCGACACCATCTCGCCCACACTGGGATTCAACATTAAGACCCTGGAGCACAGAAAGTAAGATTTACGGAGCCGCGGTTTCACTGTCTAATCCAACGGGGTTTCGGAGAATGGTATTAACTCACTCTGGGGAATTGTACAGAGAAAAGTCAGATGAGGGTTCTCCCCTCGTAGATCAACACATTCCCTTCTTCTCAGGACAGGACACCCACACATGCTATTGGGAATCGGCTACCACATGGAGGTCGGGTACTCTCAGAAGCTTGTCCTGCTTTCCCATCCCTTTGCGACACAGCCACGGCACGCTGTGAGTCTTGCTGATGTAAAAAAAAACATGCTTCCAAATCTTTTTGTCTTGCACTGGCCAGGACAGATACAAGAATGCCAGATTTCAGAGGGAACAGTCATTTCATAGATCATCATAGAATCCCTCCAGTGTGGAAACAGGCCCTTCGGCCCAACAAGTCCACTTCAAAGAGTAACCCACCCAAACCCATTCCCCATCACTCTACATTTACCCCTGACTAATGCACCTGGCCTGCACATCCCTGGACACTATGGGACAATTTAGCACGGCCAATCCACCCTAACCTGCACATCCCTGGACACTGTGGAACAATTTAGCACGGCCAATCCACCCTAACCTGCACATCCCTGGGCACTATGGGACAATTTAGCACGGCCAATCCACCCTAACCTGCACATCTTTGGACTGTGGGAGGAAACCGGAGCACCCGGAGGAAACCCCACGCAGACATGAGGGAGAACATGCAAACTCCACACAGACAGTCACCCGAGGGTGGGATCGAACCTGGGACCCTGGTGCTGTGAGGCAGCAGTGCTAACCCACTGAGCCACCGTGCTGCCAAATTTGACTTGTATGAGAAGAGTGATTGGCAAATTGTCTGCCAAGGGGAGTGCCCCAGGAAACCAGCACCACCCCTCATCCCCCCGCTGGTCTTTATCAATGTCCCAAATGTGAACATGTATAACCTCCAAGCAGGTGCAGCTGAGCCATGTCACCAGTCTGAGGCTTATCATTATTTGGTTGTGAGTGCCGTTGTTCGTGCACTCTCGATTGAGCAGCCAATGCTGTCCGATCGGTCTCTGTGACAAGATCCTTTTCCCTTCCCCAGTTTCAAACTCAATATCTGGGATGTGGGAGGTCAGAAGTCATTGCGATCGTACTGGAGGAACTACTTTGAGAGCACAGATGGTCTAATCTGGGTGGTGGACAGTGCCGATCGGTTGCGACTGGACGACTGTAGAAGCGAGCTCTCCGTCCTACTACAGGAAGAGGTACAAACCTGATCATCTGGGTGGTGGTGCGCAAGGGTGCAGGTTGGGAAATCGAAGATTGCCTGGGACTTGGGCTACAGGATCTTCTGAAAGGCAGGGTTGTCCTTTGTGCAACTCACTGGTCACCAGTTGGGACCAGGCTTGGGAATCTGTTCAGCCCAAATCGGACAGGCTTGAGTTTATAGGGCAACGTTCCCCAGTCACATACAGTCTGAAGGTTAGGGCTGGTGGAACGCCCTGCTGTCGGTGGGTCAGTGCTGAGGGAGCGCCGCACTGTCGGTGGGTCAGTGCTGAGGGAGCGCCGCACTGTCGGAGGGTCAGTGCTGAGGGAGCGCCGCACTGTCGGAGGGTCAGTGCTGAGGGAGCGCCGCACTGTCGGAGGGTCAGTGCTGAGGGAGCGCCGCACTGTCGGAGGGTCAGTGCTGAGGGAGCGCCGCACTGTCGGAGGGTCAGTGCTGAGGGAGCGCCGCACTGTCGGAGGGTCAGTGCTGAGGGAGCGCCGCACTGTCGGAGGGTCAGTGCTGAGGGAGCGCCGCACTGTCGGAGGGTCAGTGCTGAGGGAGCGCCGCACTGTCGGAGGGTCAGTGCTGAGGGAGCGCCGCACTGTCGGAGGGTCAGTGCTGAGGGAGCGCCGCACTGTCGGAGGGTCAGTGCTGAGGGAGCGCCGCACTGTCGGAGGGTCAGTGCTGAGGGAGCGCCGCACTGTCGGAGGGTCAGTACTGAGGGAGCGCCGCACTGTCGGAGGGTCAGTGCTGAGGGAGCGCCGCACTGTCGGAGGGTCAGTGCTGAGGGAGCGCCGCACTGTCGGAGGGTCAGTACTGAGGGAGCGCCGCACTGTCGGAGGGTCAGTACTGAGGGAGCGCCGCACTGTCGGAGGGTCAGTGCTGAGGGAGCGCCGCACTGTCGGAGGGTCAGTACTGAGGGAGCGCCGCACTGTCGGAGGGTCAGTGCTGAGGGAGCGCCGCACTGTCGGAGGGTCAGTGCTGAGGGAGCGCCGCACTGTCGGAGGGTCAGTGTGGGGGGAGCACTGCGCTTGTCATGTCAGTGCACCTTGTGATTGGTTGTGATTAAAGGGGAGGCACTATGTGTTGGCTGTTAAGTACAGTCAGAGGAATGTTTCTTAAACAAAAGGACTGGCATGTGTATAGATGTCCCCCCTCTCTCCCCCCCCCCCCCCCCCCCCCCCAAAGAAAAACCAAACATACACCCAATGTTGATTTAGCCAGCTATCTCTGGGGACGTACTAAGCTGTGCCTGAGTTGCTCTGGCTTGGTGGCCCTGCGTTGGTACTGAGGGACCTGTGGGGTGCGGGTAGCAGGGCAGTGGGTTTTGGGGCTGGGCTACGGGTGTTAGAGGTGACAGATATCTGCTGACACCCTCTGTCTGTGAACATAGTGGGCGGCACGGTGGCACGGTGGTTAGCACTGCTGCCTCACAGCGCCAGAGACCCGGGTTCAATTCCCGCCTCAGGCAACTGTCTGTGTGGAGTTTGCACATTCTCCCCGTGTCTGCGTGGGTTTCCTCCGGGTGCTCCGGTTTCCTCCCACAATCCAAAGATGTGTAGGTCAGGTGAATTGGCCATGCTAAATTGTGTTAGGTAAGGGGTAGATGTAGGGGTATGGGTGGGTTGCGCTTCGGTGGGGCGGTGTGGACTTGTTGGGCTGAAGGGCCTGTTTCCACACTGTAACGTAATCTATAATCTATAGTCTGTGAACATCTGACCAGTCTTCTGAAAGTGAAGACTGTGGTCCTGAACGCGAAGCCTTTCACAGCTGAATACCCCATGTCACATGCCAAAGAAAAGGATGGTAGCTTGGCTCAGAGTGTAGGAGAGCTGCCTGCTCCTGTGGAAGGTTTCACGTCCTCTGACCGACTCTTTGCAGTGTCAAATATTGTTTAACAACTCTCTGTGATCTGCTTCCTCTTTATGTACAGCGTCTGGCTGGAGCTACTCTCTTAGTGTTCGCCAACAAGCAGGATCTGCCTGGAGCACTGACCTCAGATGCCATTAAAGATGTAAGAGCTGGTTTGGACAATGTTTTCACGCGCACGGGGGCCTCTGAGCAGACAGAGCCACCCTGTTTTCTGTCTTCCCATCTGCAGGCCCATTATCACAATCCTTGCCTTGTATTCAGTCAGTTGAGCCCTTTCAACCCTTAATCGATTTCCTCCTCTCCTTTTCCTCCAAAGGCCTTCAAACACCCAACCCCATCCCCCCACCTTTTTCAAAATACAGCATTCATTTGCTCAGCAATGACTTTTCGGGTATTCAATGGCCTCAGCTTCACTTGCCTGCCCTCCCACAGTAACCCTTAATTCATTTATTGTACAAAAACATATCTATCTTAGCTTTAAAAAACACTTACTGAAGTCGTGTCAATTACTTCACTGGGCAGGGAATTCCACAGATTCATAACCCTCTGGGTGAAGGCGTTCCTTCTCAATTCAATCTGAAACCTGCTCCCCCTCATTTTGAGGTTGTGCCCTCTTGTCCTAGTTTCACCCACCAGTGGAAACATTCCTCTCTACATCTATCTTATGTATTCCTTTCATTACTTTATATGTTTCTAATGTTTCTATAAGATTCTCTCCTCTCTCTCCCCCCCCACCCCCATTCATCCAAATTCCAATGAATATAATCCCAGTCTACTCAGTCTCTCCTCATAAGCCAACCCCCTCATCTCCGGAATCAACCTGGTGAACCTCCTCTGCACCCCCTCCAGTGCCAGGACATCCTTTCTCAAGTAAGGAGACCAAAACTGCACACAGTACTCCAGGTGTGCCCTCACCAGCACCCTATACAGCTGCAACATAACCTCCCTGCTTTTAAAATCAATCCCTTTAGCAATGAAGGACAAACTTCCATTTGCTTTCCTAATTACCTGTTGTACCCACAGACCAGGTCCCTCTGCATAGCAGCATGCTGAAACTTTTTAACCATTCAAGTAACAGTCCTTAATTCCACCCGCCCATTCACTTAAAGCATCTATGTTCTTCTGCACACTCATCTTCGTGTCATGTGCACACTTTGACACACTACAGGTAGTCCCCAACTGCAAATCATCTCTGTAAATTGTGAATAATTGTGATCCCAATGCTGATCCCTGAGGCACACCACTAGTTACTGATTGCCAGCCAGATGACAACCAAATAATCAGCCTTCCTGATTATTTTCTGACTGTGTTCAGGACACTTTAATGATCGGTTTACCAGGACCCCCAAAGTCTCTGTGGTCCTCCATCACTTCAAGCCTTTCCCATTTACAAAGACCACCGTTCTACCTCTTTTAGCTCCAAAGTGAACGATGTCACATATAACCCCATGGAATTCAATTTACCTCTGTTTCACTGAATTTCTTCGCACTTCCTTATCATTTGCACTGTGCACAATATCATTGGAAAATGTAGATATGTGATTCCCCCATCCCATCATCTTGAATTGTTAGTAAAGGCAATGAAGAGCTGAGGTCTCAAAACAGATCCTATAGAACTCCATTCCTTATATCCTTCTGGTTAGAGCCTGATCATTCACCACCCCAACCCCACTCCACCCAACTCTCTTGTCTCCTGTCACTCAGCCAGTGTGTGAAGAACGTATATGAACAGGAGTGAGTCTGAAGTGCTCACCCAACCCTCTGAAATCTCCACGCTCCTCTAATCTGGCCCCTTCAGCGTCCTCTCAATTCCCGTCATTATCACCATTTCAGGAGCTGTGCTGGCCTGGCTCCCTAAACTCTGGAGTTCCCTCCCTAAACCTCTCCCCTTCTCCTCCTCCGAAGTGCCAGTTTCTTTTGGTCTCCTGTCAAAATATACCGCTGCGTGGCTTGCCGTGAAATGTTTGGGACGTTTCATTCTGTGAGAGTCACTTGGTTGATTGCAAATTGTCGTTGATGTGTTTTTCTCACACCTCCTAACACCCTCCTTACCTTCACTTGGTTTCACAGACGCTGGACCTTGACAGTATTAAGACCCACCATTGGTGTATCCGAGACTGCAGCGCAGTGACTGGGGAGAACCTGCTGGCCGGAATTGACTGGCTGATGGACGACATATCCTGCCGGATATTTACTGCGGACTGACACCGCTACCCCAGCTCCCCACACCCCCCCCTCCCCCTCCCTCTGTCACTACAGCACCGCCCCCACCTATCCCAATGAGATTGTCTCACAGGCCGTCTGATACCTGCTGTGTTTGGTTTGTATTTTGAGAGATGGGAGAGTACTGGATGGTATAAACAGAGTTTGAACGCGGCGGCTAACGTCCTGAACGCCGGGAGTAGAGAAATGTCATCTGGGAAAATGTTCGCTTTGATAAAATGTAAATGTCTTTTCTTGTGGACATGGGGACACAGTTCTGGATCACTTCCGTCACAAACTCCACTTGGTTTCACAGGCCTGTTGTGGCAAAGATGGTCACTTTCATTTCTGAGCAGTGTTCGGGATGCCTGTACCGATGCGATAGGACCATCTCTCTCCCTTTATTGAACCATCCTTTTTTTCCAGCTGTCTCTATCTGTCTCTCGCCCCCTTCTTCCCTGTGCTTTCCAACCTGCCAGTCCATTTCTCCCACTGACTCCCTCTCCCATCCTTCTTCCTCCTGTCGCATACCCTCCCCACCCTTCCTTTACCTCCCTGACCCTCCCTGTCACTTATCTGATACCTCCTCTCTCCCCCACCTCTCCCTTTACCTCCCTGCCCCATCACTTTGTTTGTGGGTGTGGTGATTTGTGCCGCGCGGTCTTGCCTAGGGTGCCTCCTGTTGGCATTTTGTCGCTCATTTGTGTTTTGAGCCCAGTTTCCGTGGCAACTGTGGGGAGGCCCGAGTCCACCAGCAGTGGTGATCAGAACGTGGGAAGGGCACTGACGACTTTGTTTGTATTGTCTTGCTGGTTAACTCTTGTTTAAATTATTTTACAGTGCAGCACATTACATTTAAAGAAAAACAGAACTGGCCTCTCTGTGTTGAATCATTCCATGTTGTGTACGTTCGCCAATGAACTGTTGGCATTAAGTCATTCACCAAGTCAGTGTTCGACAGAAATTCTGCGTCTCATTCCTCCCCCGAACTCCCTCGCCCTGAGTGTTTCTAAGGTTGAGACTTCTCCCGGGGAATTTGGCCCCTTGAGCGGGGGAGGGGAGCTTTCGCTCCAACAACTTTTTGACCGTTGTTCTGCACACTTTGCCACCTCTGTGATTATCTTGTCTTCTTCATATTGCCCAGAGATTGAACCCCTCTGTTAATTAAAACCAAACACCCAGAAAAGGGTGGCACGGTGGCTCAGTGGGTTAGCCCTGCTGCCTCACATCGCCAGGGACCCAAGTTCGATTCTACCCTCTGGTGACTGTGTGGAGTTTGCACATTCTATCCTTGTGTCTGGGTGGGGTTTCCTCCAGGTAGCTCTGGTACCCCCCTCCCACAGTCTAAAGATAATAGGTTCGGGTGGATTAGCCATGATAAATTACCCATTGCATTCAGAGACGTGCATGTTAGGCGCATTAGTCTGCGGTAAATGTAGAGTAATAGGGTAGGGGGAATGGATTTGGGTGGGATACTCTTCAGAGGGTCAGTGTGGACTTGTTGGGCCGAAGGGCCTGTTTCCACACTGTAGGGATTCTATAACTCTATGTGTAAGTAGGCCATTCAGCCATTGAATTGCTGTCCCATTCAGTGGCTGGTCTGACTTGGTTAATATTTGCAGTTTGAATCCTCACTCCAGCCTTCACTGCAGACCCCAGGACACTGAAGGGTCCCAGCGTTCTGTGAGGCACTGCCTGTAACCTCTTAGGGCGGCACGGTGGCTCAGTGGTTAGCACTGCTGCTTCACAGCACAAGGGATCCGGGATCGATTCCAGCCTCGGGCAACTGTCTGTGTGAGGTTGCACATTCTCCCCGTGTCTGTGTGGGTTTTTTCTGGGTGTTCCAGTTTCCTCCCACAATCCAAATATGTGCACATCAGGTGAATTGGTCATGCTAAATTGTCTGTAGTGTTAGGTGCATTAGGCAAGGGTAAATACAGGGTCGAGATGGGTTACTCTTCGGAGGGTCGGTGTAGACTTGTTGGACCGAAGGGCCTGTTTCCACACTGTAGGGAATCTAATCTAATCTAAAAACTCGCCTCACCTCATAATCTGTTGCAATGTGTGAGTGACAGAGAACTCTTAATTTCCACTATTTAAAGAAAAATAATTTATTTTCCTCACTCTAATAGTGAACACTAAGCAAAACCACTAACAAACTGAACACGCTCTCCCTTAACTGAACACAATCCTATTAACATGCTGTTCCAGTAACCCACTATTTAAACACTACATTAACTTAATCTCAAGTCCACAGAGTCTCTGTCATCTCCACTTTCTTCACTTTTCAGTCTTCTGAGCTCCCTGGGTCGTCGTTTTGCTTGACAATAGACAATAGATGCAGGAGTAGGCCATTCTGCCCTTCGAGCCTGCACCGCCATTCAATATGATCATGGCTGATCATTCCTAATCAGTATCCTGTTCCTGCCTTATCTCCATACCCCTTGACTCCACTATCTTTAAGAGCTCTATCCAATTCTTTCTTAAATGAATCCAGAGACTGGGCCTCCACTGCCCTCTGGGGCAGAGCATTCCACACAGCCACCACTCTCTGGGTGAAGTAGTTTCTCCTCATCTCTGTCCTAAATTGTCTACCCCGTATTTTTAAGTTGTGTCCTCTGGTTCGGCACTCCCCCATCAACGGAAATATGTTCCCTCCTGCCAGAGTGTCCAGTCCTTTCATAATCCTATACGTTTCAATCAGATCCCCTCTCAGTCTTCTAAACTCAAGGGTATACAAGCCCAGTCGCTTCAGTCTTTCCGTGTAAGGCAATCCTGCCATTCCAGGAATTGACCTCGTGAACCTACGCTGCACTCCCTCAATAGCCAGAATCTTGTACAGGAAAAGGTACCTTTTGTTAAAGGGCTGCCTTATTTCTTTGAGAGCATGATGTTAGACAGGCAGTTCGACGGCAGGTGTTGTGCTGATCAGTGGCAGTTGTTCTGACCAATTTTCAAAATGCCTGCATTTTTTAACACCTCCAACATCATTCCCCCTCATTGGTTTGATGTTGTTAAAACACTAAATTCAAACTCGATTGGGTTTTAGTACTCTGGGTATAATTGAAATTGTTACGACACGGGGTAAACCCTCCTGCTTAATTTAAAAGCAGCAACACAGAAAAGATCTATCCCATGCAGTAATCTGTGAAAATTTGATAAGCCAAGAACTAGTTAAAGTAAAAATTAACAACTTTATTTCTCAAAGTATAACAGAATAATGAACTAACAAGTATTTGCAGTTCTTTACTCTAACTTATTTGTTACCTTCCCTTCTAAAGTAGTAGTCTGATAAAACTCCCAATTACGATTTACAAAACAAAACATCTCAAAACCGGGCAGCTTTTGTTCTCTCGATCTTCTTCGGGTTTTCTGCTTCACAGGTTACTGATCAATAAAGATATTTTTTGGGCAGTCTTTTTACATGCTGGGGCTTAGCAGTTCTCCTCTCAACTGTTCAATTTTCCCCAGTATTATACCCCCAAAGCTTCAGATTGTGTTATTGGCTTTTAAGATTGCAAGTGTACTAAATTCAAACTGGATTGGGGTTTGGTATTTTCCAGGGTATAATTTAAACTGATTGGCCTAATTTGAATCTGTTTTGTCATTTCCAGGCAATCAGGTAATCGAATTGTTCGACCGAATTTCTTTTCAGAACACTTGCTTCTAACTCTCTTAAAGGCACAGTACACTCACATCTTCATAACAAAGTTATATGGTTAAATTTGAATTGTTGTCAAACAGCAACCATAACTCAGGTATCCCTTAAACAGCCAATTGTTACATCTATCTATTTTGGAATATTCCATTTCCCAGTCGTTCTGTTCAGGCAGCTGATCATGCACTTTAAATTCAATCCAAAATTCAGAAAACACTATTTTAAAGTACACTCTTTCAACTTCATAACAAATTGTACTCTCAGCCCTTGCTCACATTGAGCTTGCTCTGTCAGAATGACCAGCCTCTGAAGATATTTTCATCAACTATCTCCAGGACTCTGCTCCTTGCACCTTCCTAGCAATGACCAAACCCTCCCCTTCATTCCCCTACCACCAGATGTTGCTCATAGCTCCCTCAATCGCACTTTTTTTCTCCAAGATGTACGATTGTGGATTCAAACTGAACCACAGAGACTTAAGTGTAATCTAATATAATGATCTTTGATTGACCTGTGATGTTAACCCTGTTTCCTTCCTCAAACATTGCCAGGCTGACCTGTGTGTGGACAGCAGTTTTTTTTTCCTCATTTCGGATTTGCAATGTCCACTTTTACACTGCCAAGATTGAGTAGGCACCATATGGACTTGCCAGTGTTGCACTGGGGTGAACAAAGTTTAAAAATCACATAACACCAGGTTATAGTTCAACAGGTTTATTTGAAAGTACAAGCTTTCAGAGTGCTGCTGCTGCTGCTTCATCAAGTAGCTAGTGGGGCAGGATCATAGGACACAGAATTTATAGAAAAAGATCAGTGTCATACGACTGATGAGATGGACAAACCGAGAATGCTGTAAAGTCCTTTCATCCCTTGGAATGGGAATGCAGGTTGAGTAGGTGCTGCAGCGTCGAAGGTGCTGCCTTTAACGAGAAATGTGAAACAGGTTTAAACATTGAAATGTTGAACCTTGCAGGTAGGTGGACAAGATCCCAGGGCCAGTGGCTGTCCCTGGACTCAATGTGTATCCCTCAATTGACATAACTACAGAAATGGGAGGTTTTGTCTTCTCTGTAAAGGAGACGTTGGTTGAGCAGCTAAGTTGAAAGTCACTCTGCGTATTTATTGTCATTAAACGGGACAAACATGTTATTGGGAGTGAGGGAGCTGATGCTGTACATCTCTATGACTATGACTCTCTGAGTCCAGTCCAACGTTGGAACATTGACCCTCATGGCTGTGGGCGGGGTTAGTTTTGCGCAGGCGCCCGAGCAGTGCTGGGCGGAGATGGCACTGCGCCTGCGCTCTAACGGCGGTGGGCGGGGCAGCTGTGCGCCTGCGCGCTGGTGTATAGTCAGGATGTCATGGAGAAGGGGAAAGGCGGACGACATCCGTTATCGAGTGTCGGATCCGCGGCAACACCCGCACGGCTTTACCGAGTACCGGGTCACCGTCACGGTAAGGGAGGGGAGGAGACTGCTGACCCCTCACCCCGCCCTGACCCTTCACCCCACCCTGACCCCTCACCCCGCTCTGACCCTTCACCCCACCCTGACCTCACCCCATTGACCCTTCACCTGACCCCTCACCCCACCATTACTCTTGACCCCATTGACCCTTCACCTGACCCCTCACCCCACACTGACCATTCACCCCACCCTGACCCCTCTCCTCGCCCTAACCCTTCACCCCACCCTGACCCTCTCCCATCTCCTTACCCGAACCCTTCGCCTCATCTTGATCCAACATCCCCACCCCACTCTGACCCTTGACCACTCACTCCACCCACCCCCTCCCAACTTCTCCCACGACCCCTTTCCCACCTCTTCCCTCTGACCCCTGTCACGGAGGGTCAGTACTGAGGGAGTGCCGCACTGTCGGAGGGTCAGTGCTGAGGGAGTGCCGCACTGTCAGAGGGTTAGTACTGAGGGAGTGCTGCACTGTCGGAGGGTCAGTGCTGAGGGAGTGCTGCACTGTCGGAGGGTCAGTGCTGAGGGAGTGCCGCACTGTCAGAGGGTTAGTACTGAGGGAGTGCCGCACTGTCAGAGGGTCAGTACTGAGGGAGTGCCGCACTGTCGGAGGGTCAGTACTGAGGGAGTGCCGCACTGTCGGAGGGTCAGTACTGAGGGAGTGCCGCACTGTCGGAGGGTCAGTACTGAGGGAGTGCCGCACTGTCGGAGGGTCAGTACTGAGGGAGTGCCGCACTGTCAGAGGGTTAGTACTGAGGGAGTGCCGCACTGTCAGAGGGTCAGTGCTGAGGGAGTGCCGCACTGTCAGAGGGTCAGTGCTGAGGGAGTGCCGCACTGTCAGAGGGTTAGTACTGAGGGAGTGCCGCACTGTCAGAGGGTCAGTACTGAGGGAGTGCCGCACTGTCGGAGGGTCAGTACTGAGGGAGTGCCGCACTGTCGGAGGGTCAGTACTGAGGGAGTGCCGCACTGTCGGAGGGTCAGTACTGAGGGAGTGCCGCACTGTCGGAGGGTCAGTACTGAGGGAGTGCCGCACTGTCGGAGGGTCGGTACTGAGGGAGTGCCGCACTGTCGGAGGGTCGGTACTGAGGGAGTGCCGCACTGTCGGAGGGTCGGTACTGAGGGAGTGCCGCACTGTCGGAGGGTCGGTACTGAGGGAGTGCCGCACTGTCGGAGGGTCGGTACTGAGGGAGTGCCGCACTGTCGGAGGGTCGGTACTGAGGGAGTGCCGCACTGTCGGAGGGTCGGTACTGAGGGAGTGCCGCACTGTCGGAGGGTCGGTACTGAGGGAGTGCCGCACTGTCGGAGGGTCGGTACTGAGGGAGTGCCGCACTGTCGGAGGGTCGGTACTGAGGGAGTGCCGCACTGTCGGAGGGTCAGTACTGAGGGAGTGCCGCAATGTCACAGGGTCAGTACTGAGGGAGTGCCGCACTGTCGGAGGGTCAGTACTGAGGGAGTGCCGCACTGTCAGAGGGTCAGTACTGAGGGAGCGCCGCACTCACCAAAGGGCCATTTGTCATATGAGAGGAATAAATGATTTATTTTCCCACATCTCTCAATACAGTGAGAAGTGTTCTGTTGCACAATCTGGCACCATTCTGAGGAACAAAATAAAAGAATAGAGTACTTACATAGAGGTTATCTTCATCAGCTGGTGTCCCAAACTCAGCTCCTGAGCTTTTGGAAGGGCCCTGCTCTGGGCCTACCACAGCCAGGAGCCCCTGCTGTGCCCTCGCTGCAGCTGACCCCCTCCCTTCCACCCTTCCAGGAATCTACACGTCAGGCCTTTGTGTCAGGAGTCACCACCCAGACTGCCCCAGTCTTCCCACAATGTCAGGAAGGTGGAGAAAAGGGAGCAAGGCTAAAAGGCGGGAGCAGAAAAGAATGCGACTGTTCTGGAGTATGCAGGTTCAGCCCAAACACGACCTGCTGTGTGAGCCAGCTGCCTCCTTGATGTACGATGATCGAAGAGTTCATGGAGTTCAACCTGGGTAAATGCAAAGTGATGCATTTTGGAAGGTCGAACTCGAATGCTGAATATAGGGTTAAAGACAGGATTCTTGGCAGTGTGGAGGAACAGAGGGATCTGGGTGTGCAAGTACATAGATCCCTCAAAGTTGCCACCCAAGTGGACAGGGTTGTTAAGAAAGTATATGGTGTTTTGGCTTTCATTAACAGGGGGATCGAGTTTAAGAGCCGTGAGGTTTGTTAGAGCTCTACAAGACCGTGGTGAGAACACATTTGGAATATTGTGTCCAGTTCTGGTCGCACTAATATAGGAAAGATACAGAGGCTTTGGAGAGGGTGCAAAGAAGGTTTACCAGGATGCTGCCTGGCCTAGAGGGCTTGCCTTATGAAGAGAGGTTCAATAAGCTCGGACGTTTCTCTCTGGAGAGAAGGAGGAAGAGAGGAGACCTGATCGAGGTGTACAACGTAATGAGAGGCGTGGATAGAGTCAATAGCCAGAGACTTTTCCCCAGGGCAGGACTGACTGGGACGAGGGGGTCATAATTTGAAGATATTAGGAGGAAGGTATAAAGGAGATGTCAGAGGTAGGTTCTTTACACAGAGAGTTGTGAATGTGTTGCCAGCTGTGGTGGTGGAAGCAGAGTCATTAGGGTCATTTAAAGCGACTGCTGGACATACACATGGACAGCAGTGAGTTGACAGCGTAGGTTAAGTTACTGTGTTTTACATTAGGATTAAATCTCAGCACAACATCGTGGGCCAAAGGGCCTGTTGTGTGCTGTATCTTAATACATTAAGCTTCAATCTGCAATTTGAGAGGGAGAGGGTATAGACAGAAGTGACAATATTTCTGTTGAATAAAGGGAACTATGGAGCTATGAGGGAGGAGCTGGACAAAGTTCAATGGTGCAATACCCTGGCAGGGATGACCGTGGAGGAACAATGGCGGATATTTCTGGGTATAATGCAGAAGTTGCAGGATCAGTTCATTCCTAAAAGGAAGAAAGATCCCAGGAGGAGGCATAGGCGGCCGTGGCTGACGAGGGAAGTTAAGAAACATATAAAGTTAAAAGAGAAAAAGTATAACATAGCAAAGATAAGTGGGAAAACTGAGGACTGGGAAGCTTTTAAAGAGCAACAGAGGATTACTAAGAAGGAAATACGCAGAGGAAAAATGAGGTACGAAGGTAAACTGGTCAATAATATAAAGGAGGATAGTAAAAGCTTTTTTAGGTATGTGCAAGGCAGAAAAATGGTTAGGACTAACATTGGGCCCTTGAAGACAGAAACAGGGGAAATATATTACGGGGAACAAAGAAATGGCAGAAGAATTAAATGGGTACTTCAGATCTGTGTTCACTGGGGAAGACACAAGCAATCTCCCTGAGGGTAACAGTGGCTGAAGGACCTGAAGTGAAGGGAATTTATATTTGCCAGGAATTGGTGTTGGAGAGACTGTTAGGTCTGAAGGTTGATAAGTCCCCAGGGCCTGATGGTCTACATCCCAGGGTACTGAAGGAGGTGGCTCGAGAAATCGTGGATGCATTGGTGATTATTTTCCAGAGTTCGATAGATTCAGGGTTGGTTCCTGAGGATTGGAGGGTGGTTAATGTTATACCACTTTTTATGAAAGGTGGGAGAGAGAAAACAGGAAATTATAGACCAGTTAGTCTGACCTCAGTGGTGGGAAAGATGCTGGAGTCTATTATAAAGGATGAAATTACGACACATCTGGATAGTAGTAACAGGATAGGTCAGAGTCAGCATGGAATTATGAAGGGGAAATCATGCTTGACTAATCTTCTGGAATTTTTTGAGGATGTAACTCTGAAGATGGACGAGGGAGATCCAGTAGATGTAGTGTACCTGGACTTTCAGAAAGCTTTGGATAAAGTCCCACATAGGAGGTTAGTGAGTAAAATTAGGGCGCATGGTATTGGGGGCAATTGGATTGAAAATTGGTTGGCTGATAGGAAACAAAGAGTAGTGTTAAACAGCTCCATTTCGGAATGGCAGGCAGTGACCAGTGGGGTACCGCAGGGATCAGTACTGGGACCGCAGCTTTTTACAATATATGTTAATGATATAGAAGATGGTATCAGCAATAACATTAGCAAATTTGCTGATGATACTAAGCTGGGTGGCAGGGTGAAATGTGATGAGGATGTTAGGAGATTACAGGGTGACCTGGACAGGTTAGGTGAGTGGTCAGATGCATGGCAGATGCAGTTTAATGTGGATAAATGTATGGTTATCCACTTTGTTGGCAAGAACAGGAAGGCAGATTACTACCTAAATGGAATCAATTTAGGTAAAGGGGCAGTGCAAAGAGATCTGGGTGTTCTTGTCCACCAGTCAATGAAGGTAAGCATGCAGGTACAGCAGGTAGTGAAGAAGGCTAATAGCATGCTGGCCTTCATAACAAGAGGGATTGAGCATAGAAGCAAAGAGGTTCTTCTGCAGCTGTACAGGGCCCTGGTGAGACAACACCTGGAGTACTATGTGCAGTTCTGGTCTCCAAATTGAGGAAAGACATTCTAGCTATTGAGGGAGTGCAGCGTAGGTTCACGAGGTCAATTCCTGGAATGGCGGGATTACCTTACACTGAAAGACTGGAGCGACTGGGCTTGTATACCCTTGAGTTTAGAAGATTGAGAATCTGATTGAGACATATAAGATTATTAAAGAATTGGACACTCTGGAGGCAGGAAACATGTTTTCCGCTGATGGGTAAGTGCCGAACCAGAGGACACGGCTAAAAAATACGGGGTAGACCCATTTAGAACAGAGATGAGGAGAAACTTCTTCACCCAGAGAGTGGTGGCTGTGTGGAATGCTCTGCCCCAGAGGGCAGTGGAGGCCCAGTCTCTGGATTCATTTAAGAAAGAGTTGGATAGAGCTCTCAAGGATTGTGGAATCAAGGGTTATGGAGATAAGGCAGGAACAGGATACTGATTAGGGAATGATCAGCCATGATCATATTGAATGGTGGTGCAGGCTCGAAGGGCTGAATGGCCTACTCCTGCACCTATTGTCTATTTTCTATGTTCTATAAGATATCAAACCACCCCCCACCATGGAATGGGTGTGAATAATCCATGGCTATGATTTTAGGGAGAGGAGGCCTGTGTGGTGGGGAAGGGGAGGGATTGAGAATTTCCTGTAGCATCCTGGGTCCAATACTCATCCCCCAATTAACATCACCTTTTAAAAAAACACATGTCCTGGTTTGGAAGAAAGCTTTCTGTGCACTAACTGGCTGCAGAGTTTCCTCCATTCCGGTGGTGACTGTCCTTTGGAAAGTCTGCATTGAACTGGGAGGTGGCAAGACAGAAAATGCAGCCTTTGTTCCCAGAGTTTTGAGGGTTGTATGGGTCTGTGTGTGTCTGTGTGTGTGCTGTGCGCGGTGTATGTGTGTGGTGTGTATGTGCGCGGGTGTATGTGTGTGGTGTGTTTGTGTGGCACGGGTGTGTGTGGTGTGTGTGCGCGGGGTGGTGTGTGTGGTGTGTTGTGTGCGGGGGCTGTGTGTGTGGTGTGTGTGTGCGGGTGTGTGTGTGGTGTGTGTGCACGGGTGTGTGTGTGGTGTGTGTGCACGGGTGTGTGTGTGGTGTGTGTTGCACAGGTGTGTGTGCACGGGGTGTGTGTGTGGTGTGTGTGCAAGGGTGTGTGTGTGGTGTGTGTGCACGGTGTGTGTGTGGTGTGTGTGCACGGGTGTGTGTGTGGTGTGTGTGGACGGGTGTGTGTGTGGTGGTGTGTGTGCGTGGGTGTGTGTGTGGTGTGTGTGCACGGGTGTGTGTGTGGTGTGTGTGCCGGGTGTGTGTGGTGTGTGTGCGCGGGGTGTGTGTGGTGTGTGTGCACGGGTGTGTGTGGGGTGTGTGCACGGGTGTGTGTGGGGTGTGTGCACGGGTGTGTGTGGGGTGTGTGCGCGGGTGTGTGTGGTGTGTGTGTGCGGGGTGTGTGGTGTGTGTGCACGGGTGTGTGTGGTGTGTGTGCGCGCGGGGGTGTATGGTGTGTGTGCGCGGGGGGTGTGTGTGTGTGGTGTGGGTATGTGCGCGGGGGGTGTGTGAGTGGTGTGGGTATGTGCGCGGGGGTGTGTGTGTGGTGTGTGCGCGCGCGGGGGTGTGTGTGGTGTGTGTGCGCGCACGGGGGGTGTGTGTGCGCGCGCGGGGGGGGGGTGTGTGGTATGCGTGTCCGCCCGCGGGGGGTGTGTGTGGTGTTGTGTGCGCGGCGGGGGAGTGTGTGGTGTGTTTGCAAGGAGGGGGTGGTGTGGTGTGCGCGGGGTGTGTGTGTGGTGTGTGGGTGCGGGGTGTGTGTGTGCACGGGGTGTGTGTGCGCGCAGGGGGTGTGTGGGGTGTGTGTGCGTGGGGGGTATGTGTGGTGTGTGCGCGCGGGCAATGTGTGTGTGTGCGCGGGGGTCTGTGTGGGGTGTGTGTGGTGTGTGTGTGTGCGCGCCCGCGGGGGATGTGTGTGGTGTGTGAGTGCGCCCATGGGGGGTGTGTGTGCGTGCGGGGGGGGGGTGTCTGGTGTGTGTGTGCGCGCGGGGGGTGTGTGTGGTGTGTGTGTGCGTGCGGGGGGGTGTGTGTGTGTGTGGTGTGCGCGCGGTGGGGGTGTGTGTGTGGTGTGTGGCGCGGCGGGGTGTGTGTGGTGTGTGTGTGCACGGGAGGTGTGTATGTGCGTGCAGGGGGTGTGTGGGGGTGTGTGTGTGCGCAGGGGGTATGTGTGGTGTTGTGCGCGCGGGGGTGTGTGTGTGTGCTCGGGGGTGTGTGGGGTGTGTGTGTGTGCTCGGGGGTGTGTGTGGTGTGTGTGTGCACCCGCGGGGGGTGTGTGTGTGCATGCGTGCGGGGGGGGGGGTGTTGGTGTGTGTGTGTGTGGTGTGTGTGCGTGCGGGGGTGTGCCGAGGGGGGTGTGTGGTGTGTGTGCGAGGGGGGTGTGTGGTGTGTGGTGCGAGGGGGGTGTGTGTGTGTGTGCGAGGAGGGGGGTGTGTGGTGTGTGTGCGAGGGGGGTGTGTGTGTGCGAGGGGGGTGTGTGGTGTGTGCGCGCTGGGGTTGTGTTGGTGTGTGTATGCGGGGGTGTGTGTGTATGGGGTGTGTGTGCGCGCATGCGTGTAGGGGGGAGGTGGGTGGGCTTGATTCAGGTCTGATCTATTGAAAGTACCAGGGACCAGTGCCCCACTGAGGTTCAGTGTGACTGAGACACAGGACATGGAGCGAGAACCTTAATGAAGGGGCATGTCTAGCAGGGGACTGTGATTCCTCACAGCTGGTCGGCTCAGCACCACCGTTCAGGGGATGCGTCAGCAAGTGCATTGACTCCTCCATGACCCCTCTTGTGACCTGTGCTCTTTGTTCTTTTCTGCCCCCCCCCCCCCCCCCCCCCCCCCCCCCCCCCCCCCCCCCCAAACTCCAGATCTTTTCTCCGAAGACTGCAGACGTCAAAGAGGTAAGCGCAGTTGCAAGGATTCGAGTCGGGCAGCAGATGTGCTGGTGAAGTTTTTCAGCCGGAGAGGCGGGCCGTGTTCAGCCCCTCAGGCCTGGTCTGTGTCAGCCCCTCAGGCCTGGTCTGTGTTCAGCCCCTCAGGCCTGGTCCTGTGTTCAGCCCCTCAGGCCTGGTCTGTGTCACCAACTCTCAACCCTCCTGCCACCCACAATCCGCCGAGCTCAGTTCCACAGCCGAGTCCTCACCCACTTTCTACTTCAGGGA
This sequence comes from Chiloscyllium punctatum, assembly GCF_047496795.1. NCBI lineage: Eukaryota > Metazoa > Chordata > Chondrichthyes > Orectolobiformes > Hemiscylliidae > Chiloscyllium > Chiloscyllium punctatum. Next base: position 66,744,922 of record NC_092769.1, read on the forward strand.
GAGGATTCCAGACTTCCCCTCCCCTCTGCTTCATGACATCCCCAGAAAGGTTTCAGCTGTCATTTTTGAAGTCCTGACCCCATCCACCCACCCCCCCACCTCCTGCCCAACCTCATCCTGGATTTCCCTCACTCCAACTCTCTTCTTGTTCTACTCCCATGGTGTAGCTTCTCTCTATCGATAATTGTAAATCCTTTTAGCATCTTAAACCCCTCGATTGGATTTCCCCCATGAGGGGAAATGTGGAGCAGGAGGGTAGGGGAATGGGTCTGGGTGGGATACTCTTCTGAGGGTAGGTGTGGACTTGTTGGGGCCGAATGGCCTGGTTCCCACACTGTAGGGAGTCCATGATCTGCACAATGTAAATGCAAAGGGCTGGAATTATCAGAGGAGTGAATCAGAGTTTTAACCAGTCAAACGTTTTTGATTTGTATTTGAATTACTGTTATCATGTACCTGAGTACAGTGAAAAGTTTTGTTTTTATGTTCCATCATGTTTGAATAGAACGAGTCATACAGGGGTTACGGCTGTACAGGAGGTGTACAAAAGCGAGATCGATATTAAATTTGAAATTCGAGAGGCCCATTCAGCAGCCTAATAACAGTGGGGAAGACACCTTTTGTCAGAATCTCCAGGGACTCTGGCCCTTCTCCTCCTGATTTAACCCTTCGATCCCAGGTAATGTACACTGCACGCCCCCCCCCCCCCCCCAACCCCCGAGATAGAAGCTATCTCGAATGGAGTGGACGTGCACTATTTCAAGACTTCCTAGTTCTGACCAGAAACACATGCGTTTGCGAAGGGACTTTTCGATTTCCGGATCCTGGGAGCTTCTGCGTGATGCGTGAATCCCTCATTGAAATAATTGCAGAGCCTCCTATCCCAGCAACAGTGAAGTGTGGTTGCACCAGATCTGTTTTGCACTTGTGCGCTCACAATCTCTCGACGTATAGATATGATTTTCCCGTTGTGCAGCTTCACGACTCTTATCCTCTGCTACATACAGATAACAGTCTACAAACGTTACAGTGACTTCAAAAAGCTTCACGCAGAGCTGTCCTACATTCACCGGAACTTGTTCAGGAAGTCAGAAGAGTTCCCTGCCTTCCCCAGGGCGCAGGTGTTTGGTAAGACCCCAAGAACGGTTAAACATTTGCTTCCCACTTTCTGACAGAGTAATACAGCACGGATACAGACCCTTCGGCCCAACCAGTCTGTGCCGATCACAATCCCAAACTAAACTAGTCCCCCTACCTGCGTGCTCCTGGCCCATATCCCTCCAAACATTTCTTCTCCAGGAATTTATCTAAATGTCTTATAAACATTCCACATACAAACCACCCTCTGTGTAAAAAAAAAGTATCCCCCCATGTCTTTGAATCTTTCTTGTCTCACCTTAAAAATATGGCCCCAGTCCTGAAATTCCTCGACCGAGGGAAAAGACACCTGCCATTCACCTTATCCATGCCCCTCATGATTGTATAAACCTCTGTAAGGTCACCTCTCGAGCTCCTACGCTCCAGCGAAACAAGTCCCAGCCTCTCCTTATAACTCAAATCCTCCATTCCCAGCAACACTCTGGGAAATCTCTTCTGAACCATCTCCAGAATATCCTTCCTATAACAGGGAGACCAGAACTGGAGACAGTACTCCAGAAAAAGGTCTCTGGAATGCTTTGGCACATACAGGGACAGGTGACCTGCAAGCAAAAGGGGGGAGCCCAGTGCTTCTGTGCAAAAGACAAGCCCAGGCTGAGACATTTGTATCCACCTTGGTTGAGTGAATGGTCCATCTTGGCCTCCTACAGCTTCGAAGATGCCAGTCTTTGGCCAATTCGCTTCACAGGCTGTACCAGTACTGTTCCAACACTAGCATCTATCCGACAATGTGGAAAATTGCCCAGATATGTCCCGGCCAATTAGTCGATCATCAGGAAAGCGATGGACGGTGTCATGAACAGGGCTATCGAGCAGCACCCGTTCCGCAATAACCTGCTCAGTGACGCCCAGTTTGGGATCCCCCCCCCCCAGGGCCACTCAGCTCCTGACCTCATCACAGCCTCGGTTCAAATGTGGACAGAAGAGCTGGATTCCAGAGGGGAGGGGAGAGGGACAGCCCTTGGCATTGAGGCAGCATTCGACCGGGTGTGGCATCAAGGAGCCCTGGCAAATCCGGAATCAGTGGGTATTGGGGGAAAACGGTCTGCTGGTTGGACACGTAGGAAGACGGTGGTGGTTGTTGGAGGGACAGTTATCTCAGCTCCAGGACATCTCTGCAGGAGTCCCTCAGGGGAGTGTCCTCAGCCCATCGGCTGCTTCATCAATGACCTTCCCTCCATCCTAAGGTCAGATGTGGTGGTGTGTGCTGATGAGTGCACAATGTTCAGCATCACTTGCAGCTGCTCAGACACTGAGGCAGTCTGTGTTCAAATGCAGCAAGGTCTGAACAATATCCAGACTTGGGTGTTTTGGGACCAGGCCAGACCCCCGAAAATATTTTAAGGTAGCCTAGAGCCTAACTTTTTCTTATTTTAAAGGCAGATTGGATACAGAACTGGCTCAAAGGTAGAAGACAGAGGGTGGTGGTGGAGGGTTGTTTTTCAGACTGGAGGCCTGTGACCAGTGGAGTGCTCACAAGGATCGGTGTTGGGCCCTCTACTTTTCATCATTTATATAAATGATTTGGGTGCAGGCATAAGAGGTACAGTTAGTAAGCTTGCAGATGACACCAAAATTGGTAGTATAGTGGACAGCGAAGAGGGTTACCTCAGATTACAACAGGATCTTGATCAGATGGGCCAGTGGGCTGAAAAGTGGCAGATGGAGTTTAATTCAGATAAATGTGAGGTGCTGCATTTTGGGAAAGCAAATCTTAGGACTTATACACTTAATGGGAGTGTTGCGGAACAAAGAGACCTTGGAGTGCAGGTTCTTGGCTCCTTGAAAGTGGAGTCACAGATAGATAGGATAGTGAAGAAGGTGTTTGGTATGCTTCCCTTTATTGGTCAGAGTATTGAGTACAGGAGTTGGGAGGTCATGTTGTGGCTGTACAGGACATTGGTTAGGCCACTGTTGGAATATTGCGTGCAATTCTGGTCTCCTTCCTATCGGAAAGGTGTTGTGAAACTTGAAAGGGTTCAGAAAAGATTTACAAGGATGTTGCCAGGGTTGGAGGATTTGAGCTACAGGGAGAGGCTGAACAGGCTGGGGCTGTTTTCCCTGGAGCGTCGGAGGCTGAGGGGTGACCTTATAGAGGTTTATAAAATCATGAGGGGCATGGATAGGATAAATAGACAAAGTCTTTTCCCTGGGGTGGGGGAGTCCAGAACTAGAGGGGCATAGGTTTAGGGTGAGAGGGGAAAGATATAAAAGAGACCTAAGGGGCAACGTTTTCACTCAGAGGGTGGTACGTGTATGGAATGAGCTGCCAGAGGAAGTGGTGGAGGCTGGTACAATGACAATATTTAAAAGGCATCTGGATGGGTATATGAATAGGAAGGGTTTGGAGGGATATGGGCTGGGTACTGGCAGGTGGGACTAGATTGGGTTGAGATATCTGGGTCGGCATGGACGGGTTGGACCGAAGGGTCTGTTTCCATGCTGTACATCTCTATGATTCTATGTGAAGTGTGATGCAGCTGGTCAAACCACTCGGCTTTAAGCAAAGCAGAATTTATTTAAACACTATAGTAGGATCACAAATAAAAGAAAACGTTATTCAGAATAAATTATCTATTAGAAAACACTGACCTGTACTGTCCCAATACAGTAACATCCCATAAACACATCTTTGGCAAAAAGTGAAATTCAAACACAGATTCTGACAGGAGGATGGAGCAACATCCAGAGAGAGACTTCCGAGCAAGTCAGAGGAATCCTTTACTGGAGTTGCAACTCCCCTGGTCTCCAACATCTTGTGACTGTTACAGCTAAAACAAACTGGGGGAAAAAAAACCCTGAAACTGGGAGAAGTGGTCACTCCCCTTCCATTGCTAAGCTGGACCCTTCAGCACCTCTGCCCTTACAACCTCTCTTCAAATCAATCCAAGGAGAATATAACCTTTCTAAAGTGACAGCATCATCTCAGTGGCAAGTAACATTCACACCACACAAATGCCGGGCTATGGCTATCACCAATAAGAGACACACTCACCACCGCCCCTTGACATTCAATGGTGATACCAACACTGAATCCCCCATCATCAACATCCTGGGAGATATCATCGACCAGGAACTCAACTGGACTCACCACATAAACACAGTGGCTACAAGAGCAGGTCAGAGGCTAGGAATACTGCAGAGAATAACTCACCTCCCGACTTCTGAAAGTCTGTCTACCATCTACAAGGATCAAGTCAGGAACGTGATGGAATACTCCCCACTTGCTCCAACAACACTCATGCTCAACACCATCCAGAACAAAGCAGCCCCTGCTCGATTGGCAATGCATCTTTAAGCGTCTACTCCCTCCACCATCGACGCTCAGTAGCAGCAGTGTGTACCATCTACAGGATGCGCTGCAGAAATTCACCAAAGATCCTCAGGCAGCACCTTCCAAAACTATGACCACTTCCATCTAGAAGGACAAGGGCAGTAGATATGTGGGGAACACGATCAGCTGCAAGTTCCCCTCCAATCCATTCACCATCCTGACTTGGAAATATGTCGGCTGTTCCTTCACTGTCGCTGGGTCACAATCCTGGAATTCCCTGCCTCAGGGCATTGTGGGTCAGCCCACAGCACACTGACTGCAGTGGTTCGAGAAGGCAGCTCATCCCCACCTTCTCAAGGGGGCAATAAATGCTGGCCAGCCAGTGACACCCTTGACAATATTCGGGCAGTAGTGCTGAAGACTTGTGCTCCCGAATCTGCTGCTTCCCCCAGCCAAGTTCTTCCAGTGTAGTTCCAACATTGGTATTAACTTGACAAGGTGGAGGATTGCCCAGGCATTTCCTGTACACAAACTTTAACCGGCCAATTACCACCCCATTACTCTCCTCTTGACGGTCAGTAAGGTGATGGAACAGGTCACCGACAGGGCTATCAAGCAGCACCCCTCAGTAACACCCAGTTTGGGAAGCCCCAGGGCCACTCAGCTCCTGACCTCATCATAGCCTTGGGTCAAACAGGGACAAAAGAGCTGCATTCCAGAGGTGACAGTGACAGTCCACCAAGTCCACACTGACCTGCCAAAGGGCATCCCTCAGACACACCCTTCTACCCTATCCCTGTAATATTGTATTTCCTATGGCTAACCTACCTAGCACTGCACATCCCTAGGACAATTTTCCACAGCCAATCCACCCTAACCTGCACATCACTGGGCACTATGGGACAATTTAGCACGGCCAATCCACCCTAACCTGCACATCCCTGGGCACTATGGGACAATTTAGCACGGCCAATCCACCCTAACCTGCACATCCCTGGACACTATGGGACAATTCAGCACGGCCAATCCACCCTAACCTGCACATCCCTGGGCACTATGGGACAATTTAGCACGGCCAATCCACCCTAACCTGCACATCCCTGGACACTACGGGACAATTTAGCACGGCCAATCCACCCTAACCTGCACATCCCTGGGCACTATGGGACAATTTAGCACGGCCAATCCACCCTAACCTGCACATCCCTGGACACTATAGGACAATTTAGCACGGCCAATCCACCCTAACCTGGACATCCCTGTACACTATGGGACAATTTAGCACGGCCAATCCACCCTAACCTGCACATCCCCGGACACTATGGGACAATTTAGCACGGCCAATCCACCCTAACCTGCATATCCCTGGGCACTATGAGACAATTTAGCACGGCCAATCCACCCTACCCTGCACATCCCTGGACACTATGGGACAATTTAGCACGGCCAATCCACCCTAACCTGCACATCCCTGGACTGTGGGAGGAAACCAGAGGGGAGACATGCAGACACGAGGAGAACGTGCAAGCCCCACGCAGTCAGCCAAGGGTGTAATTGAACCCAGATCCCTGGCGCTGTGAGGGAGCAGTGCTAACCACTCGTTCCTGCTCTAGCTCTCTCTCTCTCCCCGACTCTGGCGTTCTAGCTGGGATGGGTGTGTGCTGTGCTCTGAGCCCGGCTCGTGTCAGGAGCTGACCTCTCTCTCTCTCTGCTCGCTGTCGCAGGACGTTTTGAAGAGGCTGTTATCGAGGAGAGACGTCGGTGTGCTGAGGAGATGCTGCAGTTTACCATTAACATCCCTGCCCTGAGCAACAGCCCACAGCTCAAGGACTTCTTCAAGGTATGTACTGCCTGCCTCCACTCCCCCCCACCTTCCCCCAACTCGAAACAAGGTCCTCCCCCCTCTCGGCTGCCCCTGGAGAGGCTTGTGTCTCTGTGCAAACAGCACGTTTGCATAAGAATAGGGCACCAAAGGCCTGTCAGGCAGAGCGAGGCAGCTGAGGGGGGTTTCCTGAGGTGAGGGAAGAAGGGATGAGGCAAAGCAGGGGAGGGAGTGAGGCAGAGGAACAACAGAACAGCTGAAGGCAAAGGAGAGGGTTTGGTGTCAGTGAGAAGGAGGGTGGGGAGGGGGATGGAAAGGGTCATGAATGGGGGAGATGGAGCAATTCAAGGGGGTGAGGGAGTTGACAAGGGTGGGGGGGGTGAGGTGAGTGAAAGGGGACGAGGTGAGGAAGAAATCGAGGGCAGTGAGGCGAGGGTGGGATATATTGGCGGCGAGCTGAGGAATAGGATAAGTAGTGGGGAGCGATGTGTGGGAGGGGGGTAAATTGAGGGAAGGTGGGGTAAGGGGGTTTAGGGGGGGTGAGATGAGGGAAGAGGGGTGGGGTGAAGGGAAGGGATGAGGTGGGTAAAAGGGAAGGGGGCTGGGTTATGGAAGGGGTGGGGTTATGGGAAGGGGGGTGGGGTTATGGGAAGGGGCTGGGGTATGGAAGGGGCTGGGTTATGGGAAGGGGTGGGGTTAAGGGAAGGGGGTGGGTTATGGGAAGGGGGTGGGGTTAAGGGAACTGGTGGGGTGAGGGAGGCAGCTTTGCGAGTGTGGCTGGTGTAGTGGTCCTCACTGTCTGCCTCCTCTTTCTCCAGATGGAGAGGTTTCCCGCCCTCTGGAACTCGGTGCTCCTCAGGATCCCTCCAGTCTGCCTGCCCCACTCATCCCCCTGCCCTCAGGAGAGGGCAGGACCCCAGAGTGGTTTCCCAGGCAATCACCAGAGTCCAGGCGATACTCCCAGCCCCCGACCAGGAGTGAGCAGGAGGTAGGAGGGGAGGCAGCCGAGCCAGAGCCCCTCAGTGCAGCCCAACACATACACCACTCTCAGGGTAATTACTTCCCCACTGCAGCGAGGCCTTCACTGGGGTACACTGGAATTAGAACAAAGAACATTCCAGCACAGGAACAGGCCCTTCGGCCCCTCCATGCCTGCGCCAATCCAGATCCTCTCTCTAAACCTGTCGCCTATTTTCTAAGGATCTGAATCCCTCTGCTCCCTGCCCATTCATGTATCTGTCTGGATACATCTTAAATGATGCTATCATTCCCGTCCCTACCACCTCCACTGCAAAGTGTTCCAGGCACCCACCACCCTCTGCATGAAGAACCTTCCTTGCTTATCTCCCTTAATCTTTTCCCCCTCACCCTGAACCCGTGACCCCTAGTAATTGAGTCCCCGACTCTGGGGATAAAGCTCCTTGCTACCCACCCTGTCTGTACCTCCATGATTCTGTAGACCTCTATCAGGTACCCCCCCTCAACCTCAGTCTTTCTAATGAAATACTCCTACTATACTCAGTCTCTGCTCATAGCCATCACCCTCCATACCTGGCAACACCCTGGTGAACCTCTACTGCACCATCTCCAAAGCCTCCACATCGTTTTGGTAATGTGGTGACCAGAATTGTTCGCAGTATTCCAAATGTGGCCGAACCAAAGTCCTGTACAACTGTAACATGACCTACCAACTCTTGTACTCAATACCCCGTCCGATGAAGGAAAGCCTGCCGTATGCCTTCTTGACCACTCCATCGACCTGCGTTACCACCTTCAGGGAACAATGTAACGGAAACCCAGATCTCTCTGTACATCAATTTTCCCAAGACTTTTCCATTTACTGTATAGTTTGCTCTTGAATCGGATCTTCCAAAATGCATCACCTCGTATTTACCCAGATTAAACTCTATCTGCCATTTCTCTGCCCACCTCTCCAATCTGTCTATATTCTGCTGCATTCTCTGACAGTCCCCTTCACTATTTGCTACTCCACCAATCTCAATGCCATCTGCAAACTTGCCAATCAGACCACCTATACCTTCCTCCAGATCAACTGTGCTGAAATGTGGGGAGAGTGTGATGGGACTAGGGAAGGATATGGCAAGTTTGCTTGGGGATATGTGTGGGACTGATGAGGTGCAAGAATGTGTGGGAATAGGAAGAGGGTGTCGGTGGGATTGATGCAGGCGGTGTGTGAGAGTTGGGGGGGGCAGTGAACAGGGTGTGACCGGCATTGTGGGGAGGGAGGAGTGGCTATGAATGATGCTTTTGTCAGATTACTCTCCCACTTTTCCCAATATAATTTCTCCTGGCTTTCTGTCTTGTCAGATTATCACCTAACTTTTCCTGATATAAATTCTCCTAACTTCCTATGTCGTCCGATTAATCTCTCATCTTTTCCAACATAAACTTTCCCAGTTTCCTGTGTTCTTGGATTACTCTCTCGCTTTTCCAAATCTGAATTCCCTGGCTTTCTATACAGTTGGATTACTGTATCACTGTTCCCAATCTGAACATTCCTGGTGGGAATGATTCAGACTCCTTACCCCTAGATTTGCAGCCCATGTCCTGCATTAGTGTGCCTGCCTTTGGTAGTGAGGGGGACCCTCCCGTTGACTCCCGATTTGAACAGTTTGTCCAGGTTCTAAGTGCGGCTCTTGTGTTGCAGATGAACCGGTTCCTGAACACCGGCAAGTGGAGGAGGCAAGTTCCCTGTTCGACTTGGACAACGAGGACAAACAGGAGGAGAACCAACTGCGGTCTGGCTCCCCACTCTCCAACCACGAGCTGGCCTTGTTTGATCCCTGTGCTAAGGACGGTGTGGGTGAGTTCAGACCATTCGGAGACCGATCAGCTGGGAATCGCGAGTGTCCCTTGGGACCAGGTGCCAGGTCACCCCTGGCAGCTGGGACAGGTGTGGGGGGGCAAAAGGATACCCAGGGTCACAACAAAGACCAAATCAGCCCTGCTTTCACACTTCCATTCAGCTACAAGGCACCAGGATATTACAGGACTTTGAGACTGTCAGGGAATGTACAACATGGCACACATACACAGTAATGCTCTCTCTACATTGCCCCCCATCAAACACTCCCCAGAACGGGGTTAGATACAGAGTACTGTTCCCCCCCTTCAAACACTCCCCAGGACAGGGACAGCACGGGGTTAGACATGGAGTAAAGCTCTCTCTACAATGTTCCCCATCAAACACTCCCCAGGACAGGGACAGCACGGGGTTAGACATGGAGTAAAGCTCTCTCTACAATGTTCCCCATCAAACACTCCCCAGGACACGGACAGCACGGGGTTAGATACAGAGTAAAGCTCTCTCTACAATGTCCCCCCATCAAACACTCCCCAGGACAGGGACAGCACGGGGTTAGATACAGAGTAAAGCTCTCTCTACAATGTCCCCCCATCAAATCAAACACTCCCCAGGACAGGGACAGCACGGGGTTAGATATAGAGTAAAGCTCCCTCTACACTGTCCCCATCAAACACTCCCCAGGACAGGGACAGCACGGGGTTAGATACAGAGTAAAGCTCTCTCTACACTGTCCCCCAATAAACACTCCCAGGGCAGGGACAGCACAGGGTTAGATACAGAGTAAAGCTCCCTCAACACTGTCCCTCATCAAACACTCCCCAGGACAGGGACAGCACGGGGTTAGATACAGAGTAAAGCTGCCTCTACACTGTCCCCCATCAAACACTGCCCAGGACAGGGACAGCACAGGGTTAGATACAGAGTAAAGCTCCCTCTACACTGTCCCCCCATCAGACACTCCCCAGGACAGGGACAGCACGGGGTTAGATACAGAGTAAAGCTCTCTCTACACTGTCCCCCCATCAAACACTCCCCAGGACAGGGACAGCACGGGGTTAGATACAGAGTAAAGCTCCCTCTACACTGTCCCCCCATCAGACATGTGCTAATTGTATTCCATCATTCCCTTTGGTGATGGACGTGCCCATACAGTGGGATATATCTTTAAAGAAGGCATGTTCTGATATCTGCCTGGGGCCAGGAATTCTGTCATGTCCCTCTGATGCAGATTCCCTTGTCCTCAAAGCTTAAGATCAGCAGCTCAGTGGGTGAACAGACATCCTCCCAGGCTTCCATAGCCTTGTATCCCCCCAGGCACTTCCACACACCTCCCCCAGCCCCACCACCTCTCCACAATGCTGCCTCCTGCTGGCAGGGTTGGTGATTGCAGCATTGGATCCTCTGAGTCTACCCGTGTGCCGAGGTGCCGAGTGTTTGGGCTGGGTCCCGGTAACCCAGTCAGAGCTGGAGGCTCAGTCGGTGTACGTGGCTGAGTGACTGTGACTCTGCCAGACCGGTCCAACCCCTGAGCTCCTCTCCTGACCTCTCTGATCAGGTGCCTCATCCACTGGAACTTGCCCATCGTACAAAAAGAAAATGGGATACTGGAAATCTGTAATAAACACTAAAATTCAACTCAGCTGGTCTGGCTGTGTGTGTGTGTGTGTGTGTGTGTGTGTGTATGTGTCTGTGTGAGGGGTGTGTGTCTGTGTGTGTGTGTCTGTGTGTGTGTCTGTGGGTGTGTGTCTGTGTGTGGGTGTGTGTGGGTGTGTGTGTCTGTGTGGGGGGTGTGTGTGGGTGTGTGGTGTGTCTGTGTGTGTGTCTGTGTGGGTGTGGTGTGTGTGGGTGTGTGGTGCGTCTGTGTGTGTGTCTGTGTGGGTGTGGTGTGTGTGGGTGTGTGGTGTGTCTGTGTGTGTGTCTGTGTGGGTGTGGTGTGTGTGTCTGTGTGGGTGTGGTGTGTGTGTCTGTGTGTGTGTCTGTGTGGGTGTGGTGTGTGTGGGTGTGTGGTGTGTCTGTGTGGGTGTGGTGTGTGTGTCTGTGTGGGTGTGGTGTGTGTGGGTGTGTGGTGTGTCTGTGTGTGTGTCTGTGTGGGTGTGGTGTGTGTGTCTGTGTGGGTGTGGGTGTGGTGTGTGGGTGTCTGTGTGGGTGTGTGTTGTGTGGGTGTGTCTGTGTGTGTGTGTGGTGTCTGTGTGTGGGTGTCTGTGTGTGGGTGTGTGTGTCTGTGTGTGTGTGTGTCTGTGTGGGGGTTGTCTGTGTGTGTGTGTGTGTCTCTGTGTGTGTGTGTGTGGGTGTCTGTGTCTGTGTGTATATCTGTGTGTGCATGACTGTGTGTGTGTCTGTGTGGGGTGTGTGTGTGGGTGTGTGTGTGTATGTGTGTGTGTGTCTGTCTGTCTGTCTGTGTGTGTGTGTGTGTGTGTGTATGTGTTAGTTAGTTGACCGGATACATCAATACTGATCTTTCCTCCAAACTGGGATGTTGTTGGTTTTGACGAGGGCAGTTCAAACCAAAGGGAAGGTACGAGATAGATTGGCACCCAACAGAGTTTAAGGGTGAAAGGTTTCTTGGTGCTTTTGCCAAAGGGATTGGCAATTGGGCAAGTGAAAGAAGGAATCGTCCACTTAACAATCGGGTCACGGGGAGTGTTGCTGAGACCTTGAGGTGCTTGTTCTTAGCTCCTTGAGAGTGGAGTCGCAGGTTAGATACAGAATAGGATAGTGAAGAAGGCGTTTGGCATGCTTCCCTTTGTTAATCAGAGCATTAAGAAAATTGATGTCATGTTGCGGCCATACAGGACATTGGTTTGGCTACTTTTGGAATACTACATTCGATTCTGGTCTCCCTGCTATAAGAAAGATGTTGTAAGGTTCAGAAAAGATGTTGCCGGGACTGGAGGGTTTGAGCTACAGGGAGAGGCTGATCAGGCTGGGGCTGTTTTCCCTGGAGCGTCGGAGGCTGAGGGGGGTGACCTTACAGAGACCATGAGGGAGTATGGATAGGGTGAATAGCCATGGTCTTTTTTTCTCCCCAGGGTAGGGGAATCCAAAACTCGAGGTTTAGGGTGAGGGAAAATATCAAAGGGATGCAAGAGGTTGCTTTTTCAGGCAGAGGGTCGTGTGTGTGTGTATGGAATGAGCTGCCAGAGGGAGTGAGGGAGGCCAATCCCGTAGTGCGTGTTATCCCCAGAACACACACTTACTCGCTGCTTCGGCTGGATGTCAGTGTGTGAGAGGGGTCTTGGACAGTGACAGCCCAGAAGGGCCAGGGTTTGGTCTCCCCTTGGTGAATGAACGAGTAACATTCTCAGATGGGTTTCTCTGTGTCGCAGACTCTCTGCCTGATCTGAGCCAACGGTGGAGCAGCCTCCCAGCGCTGAACGACAAACAGCCCGAAGACCTGGAGAGGAGACTCCTGCACCTCAGGGTGCAGCCAGAGGACCGGCTCCTTCCCCCCGTCAGCCTGGGTTCAGATGGTCTCAGTGATGCTGATTACCTGACTACAGCGGCCGAGTGGATCAACGAGGCGCTGCAGAAGGAAGCCAGCCAGGAGTACGGAGCGGCATTCAGCTGCTACCGCAACGGGGTGGACATCCTACTGAAAGGAGTACAAGGTGGGTGGACGACTCACTGTCTCGACAGGAGAGAACCTGGAGGGGGGGGCTGTCTCTCACAGTCCTCAATATCAACACTCCCTGTTCCTCCCTCCAAACCTCCCCCCCCTCCACCACCAGAGCCCAGAGCGACCGAGAGCAGTGGATTTCAGGGTTTGGAAGTCATGTCAAAGTGAAAGAGAACAGTCACCCTGGAGGTATCCCTTTGCGCTGATAATGGGTGAGAGCAGCTCAAAGGCAGAGGCACTGCGGCCATGTTCCAGGCCTGCCTGCTAGATCTCACACAAGAGGGGGATGAACAAGATCGGAGGGAAGGGTGAAACACGGGAACTAAAGCCGAAACTCCGAGAAACCGGAGGAACTCAGCAGGTCTGGCAGTCTCTGCAGACAGAGAAACTGAGTTCATGCCTTGGGCCCAGCGATGGCTTCAGAACTCGGGTGAAATGGAGGGATATCTACTTGAAAAATAACCTTGCCCTTGTTTAGACATTTTTATTCAGTGTGAGATCACTGGCTGGGCCCAGCATTTATTGCCCATCCCTAGTTGCCCCTTCAGAAGGCAGTGAGGAGCTTCTTTCTTGAACCGCTGCCATCCATGTGCTGTGGGTTGACTCACAAACCCCCCAGGGAGGGAATTCCAGGACTTTAACCTAGCGACAGTGAAGGAACATTGATATATTTCCAAATCAGGATGGGTCGTGACTTGGAGTGGAACTTGCAGGGGGTGGTGTTCCCATGTATCTGCTGCCCTTGTCCTTTGAACTGGAAGTGGTTGTGGGTTTGGAGGGTGCTGTCTGAGGATCTTTGGTGAATTGCTGCAGTGCGTCTTGTAGATGGTACACACTGCTGCTACGGAGTGTCATGGGGGTGGAGGGAGTTGTGGATGTGGTGCCAATCAAGTGGGGCTGCTTTGTCCTGGATGGTGTCAACCTTCTCGAGTGTTGCTGAAGGCAAGTGGGGAGTATTTCCTCTCACTCCTGAGGTGTGCCTTGCCCATACTGGGCAGGCTTTGGGGAGGGTCAGGAGCTGAGTTACTCGCTACAGCATTCCTCGCTTCTGAGCTGTTCTTGTAGCCACTGCATTGATATGGCTGGTTCAGTTCAGTTTCAGGCCGATGATAATTCCTGGGGTGAATGGCAGGTAATAATTGACTCACGGAATGGAATCAGGAGAGAGTTGGGTTAACATAGGGGAGGTTCAGAGGTCCTTCAGAAGTCTACATTGGGAATACTCAGTTGTTGTCATGTGAGACGTTTGAGAAAAAATGATATCTGTGTATACTTGTGGTGTACTTGCTGCTGTTAGTAAGAATCTATGAATGTAAGTGTGGACCATCCACTCAATGGTCCATTCTGTTGGCTCACCAACCCCCCCCCCCCCTCCCACCCAAAAAAAAAACCCTCTTACACTGTTTGTCCCATTCTAGCGTAAACAGCCAAGGTCTTTTCCCCAGGGTAAGGAAGTTCAAAACTAGAGGGTATAGGTTTAAGGTGAGAGGGGATAGACTTAAAAAGGACCGAAGGGGCAACTTTTTCTGGCAGAAGGTGTATGGAATGAGCTGCCAGAGGAAGTGGTGGAGGCTGGTACAACTGCAACATTTAAAAGGCATCTGGATGGGGACATGAATAGGAAGGGTTTGGAGGGATAAGGGCTGGGCGCTGGCAGGTGGGACGAGATCAGTTTAGGATATCTGGTTGGCATGGAGGAGTTGGTGTGTTTCTGTGCTGTACATGTATGATCTCTCTCTCTCTCTCCCCCTCCCCCCATACATCCCCTCCCACAAATGCACACCGCACGCACACACCACCCACGCACACACCACCCACTCACACACCACCCACTCACACACCACACACGTACCACACACACACACAGAGCACATACACCACACACACAAACAACGCACACCCCTCAGCCCCCCCCCCACACACACACTGTACACACACCATGCACACACACTGCACCACACACGCACCACACACACAGATCACACACCCCACACACATCCACACACACACCCCACACACACACCCCACACACACCGCACACACACACCCACACACACACACCCCACACACACACACCCCACACACACACACCCCACACACACCGCACACACACACCCCACACACACACCCCACACGCACATCCACACACACACCCTACACACACACACCGCACACACACACCCCACACACAAGCACCACACACACACCCCACACCCCACACACACACTCCACACACACATCCACACACACCCCACACACACACTCCACACACACATCCACACACACCCCACACGCACACTCCACACACACATCCACACACACACCGTACACACACACACCACACATACACACACCACAGACACCACACACAGCCCACACACACAGCCCACACACACACCACACCACGCACACACACATCGGCCACACACACACACTGCCCACACACCTACGCACACACACCACACACATCACACACACCACACACAAACACACACGCACTCCCCACACGCACTCCCTACACACATCACACACACACCACACACACACACCACACCCACACACACCCCATACACACACACACCCCATACACACACACCCCACACACACTCTGCCCCAGCTTTCGAACCCTCCTCAGAGGGGCGGTGTGGTACTGGTCTGTGTGGTACTGGTCTGTGTGGTACTGGTCTGTGTGGTACTGGTC
This sequence comes from Chiloscyllium punctatum, assembly GCF_047496795.1. Taxonomy (NCBI): domain Eukaryota; kingdom Metazoa; phylum Chordata; class Chondrichthyes; order Orectolobiformes; family Hemiscylliidae; genus Chiloscyllium; species Chiloscyllium punctatum. Next base: position 66,760,320 of record NC_092769.1, read on the forward strand.
TGTGTGGTTGATGATTAAATGTACAGAGTGTGTGTGTAAACTGTTGGTGAATCAGAAAGTTGGCTGTATATGTGGGTTCACTTCCTGTAGGTTCAGTAATGCCTTGGGCTGTTTGTTCTGGAGCAGACACACCCCACTCTCAGAACGATATAGCACAGGAGACCATTTGTATCTCTGTCAGCTCTCTGAATTTGCAGTGCCCTGAGTCGTGATCCTGCCTCTCCCCACTTCTCCCTCTGATCCTGCTCGCTTTTCCTGTGTTAATCCCATTTCCTTCCTGGATTAAACCTTTGCTCCCCCACCTCCAAACACACGCACCCCCCACACACCGCACCCCCCACACACGCACCCCCCACACACGCACCCCCCACACACGCACCCCCCACACACGCACCCCCCACACACGCACCCCCCACACACACCCCCCCCACACACGCACCCCCCACACACGCACCCCCCACACACACACCCCACACACACACACACCACACACACACACCACACACCACACACACACCCACACCCACATACACACACCACCCCACACACACGCACCTCCACACACACACACACACACCCCCCCACACACACACCCCCCCACACACACACGCACCCCCCACACACACACACACCCACACCCACATACACACACCACCCCACACACACGCACCCACACACACACACACACACCCCCCCCCACACACACACACACCCCCACACACACACCACCCCACACACACACACCCCACACCCACATACACACACGCATCCCACACACACGCACCCCACACACATACACACACGCACCCCACACACACGCACCCCACACACACGCACCCCACACACACGCACCCCACACACACGCACCCCACACACACGCACCCCACACACATACACACACGCAACCCACACACACGCACCCCACACACACGCACCCCACACACACGCACCCCACACACACGCACCCCACACACACGCACCCCACACACACGCACCCCACACACACGCACCCCACACACACGCACCCCACACACACGCACACCCACACACACGCACACCCACACCCACACACCCCACACACACGCACACCCACACACACGCACACCCACACCCACGCACACCCACACCCACACACCCCACACACACGCACACCCACACACACGCACACCCACACACACCCAAACCCACACCCACATACACACACCACCCCACACACATGCACCCCACACACACGCACCCCACCCCACACACCGCCCCCCCCCCCCCCCCCCCAAAACACATACACACACACCCCCCACACCCTCTCAGCGCGTTCCCGGTCCCAGCTCCTTGCTGTGAGGAAGTTGTTCCTTCTGCTTCCCTTGCTGCTTTAACCAACAAATCTGTGCTATTTCGTTCTCAATTCTCGCTGCCCAAACTTGTAGTGGTTTGAACACCTCGGTCACATCTCCTCGTGACCTTCTCTCCTTGCTTACTGAATAGTTTATTGATCACACTGTCAGTCTGTTCCAGCTCCTTTATTGCCCTCAGTACATCTGGTCCCAGGTCTCGCTGCTCGAAATCTCTCTGAAGAATCTTGACTTTTTCTGGATGATGTCTCTGTATATCCTTCCTAATGAAATTAAGCATTAGACCACGTTGGTCTGACTCATTGGGAGTGAGTGTTCCACCTGGGAATTGCATTTCACAAACTCATGGCTCCAGAAGCTGCTATCTGTACACCAGGATGGTGTGAGTACAGGGATACACAGTCACAGGGGAGCCGGCTGCTGGACTATGGAAAAGGCAGGGGTAGCATTCTGGGATCTAATGGGCCCAAGGGCCTGATTGATTGGTATGTGTCTTGTTGTTGGTAGGTGACCTGAACACTGAACGGCGCGACGCGGTGAAGAAGAAGACGGCCGAGTATTTGAAACACGCGGAAGCCATTTTCAGTGAGCACCTGATGGACGGTGTGTCAGAGGATGTTGCTACAAACTCAGTAAGTATCGCTCGGAGAGAGACAGTCAGGGTCCGGAGAGTGGTGTCCCTGTCCTGAGGCGGGTTTGATGGGGAACAGTGTAGAGGGAGCTTTACTCTGTACCTAACCCCATGCTGTCCCTGTCCTGGGAGTGTTTGATGGGGGACAGTTTGAAGGAGCTTTACTCTGTATCTAACCCCGTGCTGTCCCTGTCCTGGGGAGTGTTTGATGGGGAACAGTGTAGAGGGAGCTTTACTCTGTATCTAACCCCATGCTGTCCCTGTCCTGGGGCGGGTTTGATGGGGAACAGTGTAGAGAGAGCTTTACTCTGTATCTAACCCTGTGCTGTCCCTGTCCTGGGGAGTGTTTGATGGGGGACAGTGTAGAGGGAGCTTTACTCTGTATCTAACCCTGTGCTGTCCCTGTCCTGGGGAGTGTTTGATGGGGGACAGTGTAGAGGGAGCTTTACTCTGTATCTAACCCCGTGCTGTCCCTGTCCTGGGGAGTGTTTGATGGGGGCAGTGTAGAGAGAGCTTTACTCTGTATCTAACCCTGTGCTGTCTCTGTCCTGGGGAGTGTTTGATGGGGGCAGTGTAGAGAGAGCTTTACTCTGTATCTAACCCCGTGCTGTCTCTGTCCTGGGGAGTGTTTGATGGGGGCAGTGTAGAGAGAGCTTTACTCTGTATCTAACCCTGTGCTGTCCCTGTCCTGGGGAGTGTTTGATGGGGGACAGTGTAGAGGGAGCTTTACTCTGTATCTAACCCCATGCTGTCCCTGTCCTGGGGAGTGTTTGATGGGAGGACAGTGTAGAGGGAGCTTTACTCTGTATCTAACCCCGTGCTGTCCCTGTCCTGGGGAGTGTGTGAGTGATGTGAGTAGAGGGTAGTTTCCGGCAGTCTGTTTGATTCCTTGCCAATCCACTGTCTGTCTTTCAGTGACTCAGAAGGATTGGAGAGAGCAGCATCACAGTGAAGATCACACATCTGAGGGATGGATGAAGAGATATCTATCCAGTTGTGCCTGAAAAGGTCGATGAACAGCGTTTTTAACCAGTTCCCTGCTTAGAGACATCAGCTCAGCGAAGAGGCTGGGGACACAGCTTCCCCGAGGCTGAGAATGGGGTTCTCCCCCACATCACCCCCCCCGCCCCCCCCCCCAGCATTCTCACCCTAATGTTGGGATGTGTCAGTCAGGGGAGGGCTGGCTACAATGAGCTGCCCTCGCTGTTGCGAATGACTCTTGGGGAAGTGCAGTTTGTATTGTGAGACGTTGGGCTGTCGGTCCCTGAGGTGAAATTGGACAGTCCTCACTGCCAAAGCTAACAAAACATCGCCTTTATGTCCCTGAATTTCTCCAGCTTGTACACTGACGAATTACCTTCAATGGCAGTGACTGCTGTTCAGAAGTGAACATGCCTTCGCAATGCTTCCCCCAGCCAGACCCCGCTTTAAGACAGTTCATCAGCTGTTCGAGGCCTTGACAAAGTAACAAATGTTTTCCCCTGGACACTGCTGCACCCCACCTAACCCCAAGCCAATGGGCTGCATCTTTTATATCACTGACAGGGCAGTTTGCAGCATCTTGCCTGGAGGTTGGCACCTCTGACAGTGCGGCGCTCCTTCAGTACTGACCCTCCGACAGTGCGGCCCTCCCTCAGTACTGAGCCTCTGACAGTGCAGCACTCCCTCAGTACTGACCCTCGGGACAGTGTGGCACTCTGTCCATAAACTATCTCTGGGTGCCAGTTCTTTGCTCTATTTTTGTCAGTCCCTGTGCATACCACAGTTCCTCTCTGTGTTTCAGTCCTAACCCCACTACGCCCCCATAGCCAGTCCTTGTCAGTGTCCTTCCCTCTCTCTGTGGTTCTGCCTTTCTCGTTCTCCCTTTTTCTGTCTGTCTGTCTCTCTCTCTCTCATTCTCCATCTCTGTCTCTGTCAGTGATCATTGAAAGTTGATGGTACGGACAGAATGTGTTTGGAGACCCCACGACCATGATGTATTCGTCACTGAGGACCGTTTGTATTTCCAGCTGAGCTGTTTCCTAAACCAGTCTGCTTGCCTTCATTCTGGCTTGCTGTGAATGGTGAGCAGTCCCTGCGTTCTGTCATCCTACATTTCTCATTTTCCCGGGAATATCTAGCGTTGCCCTCTGTCACTCAATCCTCCTGGTGCAGTCACCAGTCAGTCCCTTTACTCACCTTCAGGGCATTGTCTGACCTTCCCCACTGCCACTTCCTTGCATTTCAGTGCCTTAAATGTTCATGTTTCCCACTGGGCTGATTATTTTGTGATTGTGTACATTTTAAGCACTTGGTACAACTCCCAAGTAAAGTTACTCTGAATGCTCTGGCTTGTTGATTCTATTCTGTTTCACATTTTACTCTTTTGCATCATTTTTAATCCCACTCCGAATGGTAAGGATCGGACTGGAGTATGCTGCATTTATTGCCTATCTGTAACTGCCCCTTAAGGGATGAGCTACCTCCTTGAACAAACGTAGTCTATTGGCATAGCTGTACCAACAGTGCTTTCAGGGAGGGAGAAACAGGAATTTTACCCAGAGACACTGAAGGAATATTTCCAAGTCAAGATGGTGAGTAGCCCAGAGGGAATTTGTACAGGGTGGTGTTGTCATATATCTGCTGCCCCTGCCCATCTCGGTGGGAGAGGTTGTAGGTTTGGAACCCACAACCCATGACTGAGTTTAAGAGTGGCGAGGGTGACACAGAGAATCTGCAGAGGGATAGATATGGGTTAAATGATTGGGCAAAAACTCGGCAAGTGGAATATAATGTGGAGAAATGTGGCACTTCAGCAAGAGTGGGTGAATATTACTGAAATGGAGAAAGACTGCAGAATGCAACGGGACAGAGGGATTGTGATCCATGAATCACACAAGGGTTGCATCCAAATTCTGCGGGTAATAGCAAAGACAAATTAAAGGTTGGCCTTTATTTCAAAGGGAAAGGATAATGAAAATTAGAGCGGTTTGTTCAAACTATATCAGGTCCTAGTCAGAATACTTTGCCCCCCTGTATCTGATACCAAGAATGGAGGGACTGCATTATAAGGAGAGGTTGAGCAGATGGACTGTGTACTTATTGGGACAGAGAGATCCAATCTGATTGAAACAATCAAGATCCTTAGGGGACTTGACAGTAGAAGGCAGAAACATTTCTGCTTGCGGGAGAGTCTCTGACCAGATGAAGGGTTTGCACATTTTAAACAGAGATGAAGAGGTATTTCTTCAGTCAGAGGGTAAATCTGTGGAATTCTTTCCCACAATGGGCTGTTAAATATATTCAAGGCTGAGATGGACAGATTGTTAATCAGGAAGGGAATCGAGGGTCATGAGAAGTAGGCAGGAAAGTGAAGTTGAGAGGATTATCCGATCAGCCATGATCTCTCTGAGTGGCAGAGCCCCCATGTCCTATGGTCTTATAGGTCCAGTCCAGTTTATTTTCTGGTCAATAGTATATAGAACATAGTGTGACCATCAGCAAACATGCCCACTTCTGACTTTATGATGGACGGAAGGTCATTGATGAAGCAGCTGAAGATGGTTGGACCTAGGACACCACCTTGAGGAATTCCTGAAGAGACTCTAGCTTTGCTGGGGCTCTGTGATGCCACACTCAGTTGAATGTAGCCTTGATGCCAAGGGCTGTCATTTCACCTCATCTCTGGAATTCAGCTTCTTTTGTCCATGTTTGAACCAAACCTGTAATGAGGTCAAACTGTGCATGGCTGAGCAGGTGCTGCTTGATAGCACTGTCGATGACCCCTTCCATCACTTCACTGACTACTGAGAGGAGACACATGGGTCACTAAGTGGTCAGGTTCAATTTGTCCTGCATTTTATGTACAGGACTTACCTGGGCAATTTTCCAAATTACTGAGTAGATGCCAGCGTTGGAACTGCACTGGAAGGACTTGGCTAAGGAAATGGCAAGTTCTAGAGTACAAGTCTTCAGTCCTATTGCCAGAATGTTGTCAGGGCCCATAGCCTTTGCAGCATAGCAGTGCCTTCAATCATTTCGACATATAAAATGCAATTACTTCATATTGCTGAGATGGGTCATCTAAATTGACACTTCTGGCTGAAGGTGAACACCTTGTCTTTTGCACTGAGCTGAGATTCCCCCATCACTGAAGATGGGATTATTTATGAAGCCTACTCCAAGCGAGTTGTTTAATAGTCCACCACCATTTATGACAGTATCTGGGAAGACCACAGAGCTTAGATTTGACCTGGTGCTTGTGGAATCACTTAGCTGTTGCGTGCTGGTCCATGCAAGGTCGAAGGTCAGCACAGAGGGGTCATAAGGTAGTGGTCAATGCAGGGCAGGAGGTCAGTGCAAAGTGAGGTCAGCACTGAAGGGTCATCCCAGAATGAGATGTCAGTGTGGAGTGATAGGTTAGCACAGTGCACCACATTCTTGAGGGTGAGAGGATGTGTAAGATGGAACAGCAGGAAACCCTATAACATCATTTTTTTATTGTGGTTACTTGGTTTCAATGAAAGGCTGCCTAGAGATGCCTGCTAGATCACAGCCTCCAGGGTTGAGGCTGCACTCTCCAGAGTGTAAGTAACTATCGTGAGGTGCTTCCGAACATCATCCCAGGCATTTCCATTGGCCAGGGCACGCTGGTAAGCATCGGCTAGTCCGGGAAATGTTTCCACATCTGAATTCTTTGACGCGTAGATGACGTGTCTGCAGAAGGAATAAATGAAACTCACTGTTGAAGGAATGGGCAGAATGATCACTGGACAGAGTGCAACGTGGTGTGGGGAGGGTCTATTGGGACAGAAAGAATGAAGGAAGATTGGGCGGAGCAAGACTGAGGAGCAGTGATGGAAAAACAGAGACAGGGAAAGAAAGTGGGAGGCAGATTCAGTTTGAGATTGAGAAAGATGGATTGGAACCTATTGTGCTCAACATTTTAGACGGGGTAATTTCAAAGGAATGAGGACAGAGGTAGCTGGAGAGGATTGGGAAAGAGGTTTAACAAAAAACAAACTTGATTTATTATTGTCATGGACCTAGATTTAGATTACTTAGTGTGGAAAGTCCACACTGACCCTCTGAAGAGCAACCCACCCAGACCAATCCCCCTACATTTACCCCTTCACCTAACACTACTACACGGCCATGGGAGGAAACCGGAGCAAACCCACACAGACATGGGGAAAACATGCAAACTCCACACAGACAGTTGCCTGAGGTGGGAATTGAACCTGGGTCTCTGGCGCTGTGAGGCAGCAGTGCTAACCACTGTGCTGCCCCACTGTACTTAGCTCGTGTGAAAGGATTTGTGTTGTGTGCAGTACAGGCAAATCATAGCACACAAAGCTCATGGTGCTAGAACAGAGTGAGGAATACAAAGTTACAGAACTGAGGTTTAAAAGTGCAGAATGATCATAAGAAATGTGAGATTAGATTTGCTGTAGAGAGCTCGAAAAGAGACATTTAATAAATTAGTTCATGGCTCACAAGAATATTATAACCTAGTGAGGGAAAAAGGATTCTAGGAAGGGGATAATTGACGATGGTTAATCAAAGAGTTAAGGTTAATATCAAATGGAAAGATTTTTTAAAAATACACTGTGGCGAAGATAAGTGATAGCCAGAGGATTGGGAAAGTTTTAAAAACCAATAAAAGATGTCCCAAAACAATAATTAAAAAGAATAAGTTTGACAGTAAACTAACAAGAAGATCAAAACAGACAGTAAGAGCTTCTGTAAATATATAAAGAGGGAATGAGAAGCCAGAGTGAACTTCATTCCTGAGGGAATGAGGCTAGGGAAATAATAGGAAACCAGGAGATGGCAGAGGAGTTGAATAAACACTTTGCATCAGTCTTTATTGTAGAAGAGAATATTAACATTGCAAAATTATGACATATTCAAGGGGCAAAAGACATACAGGAACTAAAAACAGTAATTATCACTAAAGGAAAAGTACTAGGGAAATGAATAGGGCTGAAGACCGATCGGTCCTCCGGAACTGATGAGGGGTCCTTCTATGATTTTAAAGCAAATCGCTGCAGAGATAGTGATTGCAGGGGTAGTGATCTTCCAGGAATGCTTAAATTCTGGAAAAGTCCCAGAGGATTGGAAAAGTGGCAATGTCGCACCTTTATTTAAAAATGAGGACAGAAGAATGATGCCTGTAGGCCAGCTAACATTTGTAATAGCGGAGCAGTTAGAAATGCATGATATGATCAGGCAGCTTCATGAGGAAATGTCATGCCTGAGAAACTTATCTGAAATATTTGAGAAGGTAGCAAGCAGGACAGAAGACAGGAAGCAGTGGATGCAGTCATAGTGCTGGGGAAGTAGTGGACACTACTAAATCATGGTATTGGTGCCTGGGGCTAGGACAGATATTCCTGAAGAAGGGCTCATGCCCGAAACATCGATTCTCCTGTTCCTTGGATGCTGCCTGACCTGCTGCGCTTTTCCAGCAACACATTTTCAGCTCTGATCTCCAGCATCTGCAGTCCTCACTTTCTTCCCGCTAGGACAGATATAGTTACTTCAGTATTTCCTGTTGCTGCCCACTCTTTCTCTCTCATATGGTGGCAGCGGTGCCCAGCCCCAGAGAACCAGACACGGACTCAACTGAAGCTGGCAATGGTAACCCACAATGGTAAACCCAGTGGACCTGAAACCAAGGGTCTGGGGGGAATTGCCAAAGGACAGTTCAGACAGTAGTTTTCTTAAATGGATTCATTTGTGGGATGTGGGCATCACTGGCTGGGCCAGTGTTTATTGCCCGTCCCTGGTTGTCCTTGAGCTGGTGAGCTGCCTTCTCGAATTGCTGTAGTTCTGTTTCTGTGGGTTGACCCACAATGCCCCCTGGAATTCCAGGACTGTGACCCAGTGACACTGAAGGAACGGTGATGTATTTCCAAATCAGGATGGTGACTGCCTTAGAAGAGAACTTGCAGGGGGGGGGGGGGGGGGGGTGTTCCCAAGTATCTGCTGCCCTTGTCCTTCTAGATGGAAGTGGTTGTGGATTTGGAAGGTCTGAGGGTCCTTAGTGAATTTCTGCAGTGCATCTTGTAGATGGTAAATACTGCTGTTGCTCTTAAAGGTTAGGGAGATGGAAATTAGCAAGCAGGTCATTAATTTACTTGACTCTAGAACTTGTGGTAGAACTGCACAGAGAAAGACGAGAGACAGATTTGACAGAGAGAGAATTAAAGGGAGTCACAGGCAGCGAGAAAGGGACAAGCAGTATCACAGAGGGAGAGACAGAAACACAGGCAGCATCACAGTCAGAGAGAGACACACAGACAGAGCAAATGAGACATGGTCATACAGAGAGAGTGAGAATGAGAAAGAGAGACAGCACATCAACATGCACATAGAAAAGGTCCCAATCAAAGTGTATCACATCGGGGAGTCGTGGTGACAGAGAGAGAGGAAGAAAGAACCATAGAAAAAAAGACACCAGAAAAAGTGTGCCACACAAAGGGAGCAGGAGACACACGGGGCAGACTTACCAATAGTACAGGGGGGTGACCAGCAGGGGGCAGGCAGACTTACCGATAGTACAGGAGGGTGACCAGCAGGGGGCAGGCAGGCTTACCAATAGTAGAGGGGGGTGATCAGTAGGGGGCAGGCAGACTTACCAATAGTACAGGGGGGTGACCAGCAGGGGGCAGGCAGACTTACCAATAGTAGAGGGGGGTGATCAGTAGGGGGCAGGTAGACTTACCAATAGTAGAGGGGGGTGATCAGTAGGGGGCAGGCAGGCTTACCAATAGTACAGGGGGGTGATCAGTAGGGGGCAGGTAGACTTACCAATAGTACAGGGGGGTGATCAGTAGGGGGCAGGCAGGCTTACCAATAGTAGAGGGGGGTGATCAGTAGGGGGCAGGTAGACTTACCAATAGTACAGGGGGGTGATCAGTAGGGGGCAGGCAGGCTTACCAATAGTACAGGGGGGTGACCAGCAGGGGGCAGGTAGACTTACCAATAGTACAGGGGGGTGACCAGCAGGGGGCAGGTAGACTTACCAATAGTACAGGGGGGTGACCAGCAGGGGGCAGGCAGGCTTACCAATAGTACAGGGGGGTGACCAGCAGGGGGCAGGCAGACTTACCAATAGTAGAGGGGGGTGATCAGTAGGGGGCAGGCAGACTTACCAATAGTACGGGGCGGGGGGGGGCTGACCAGCAGGGGGCAGGCAGACCTACTACTGGTACAGGGGGTGACCAGCAGGGGGCAGGCAGACCTACTGCTAGTACAGGGGGTGACCAGCAGGGGGCAGGCAGACCTACTGCTAGTACAGGGGGTGACCAGCAGGGGGCAGGCAGACTTACCGATAGTGCAGGGGGTGACCAGCAGGGGGCAGGCAGACCTACTGCTAGTACAGGGGGTGACCAGCAGGGGAACAGACTTACTGATAGTACAAGGGGTGACCAGGAGGAGGCAGACTTACCGATAGTACAGCTTGTCAGGAAAGGCGACTGGATTGAGGAATGATCGCTCGAGCAGCATCAGCTGATCATTGACCATGCGCAGCATCAGAGGGCTGGATCAGAGGGAGACAAAGTACCGTCACTGAGGTGGAATAGCAACTCAAACTGCACTTGTCTAGTGCCTTTCAGATGTCCCATTCTGATTTACAGTCAATTAAGAGCCTTCTGTTGTACAATTCTTATTGCTCTACTGCATTGGTACTATTGTGATGGAGGCAATAATTTTCACACAGCAAGGTCTCACAAAGAAAAAGAAGGAAGCATATGTCAGGTATAGACAGGATAGGTCGAGTGAATCCTTAGAAGAGTATAAAGGCAGTAGGAGTATACTGAAGAGAGAAATCAGGAGGGCAAAACGGGAACATGAGATAGCTTTGGCAAATAGAATTAAGGAGAATCCAAAGGGTTTTTACAAATACATTAAGGACAAGGGTAACTAAGGAGAGAATAGGGCCCCTCAAAGATCAGCAAGGCGGCCTTTGTGTGGAGCCACAGAAAATGGGGGAGATACTCAATGAATATTTTGCATCAGTATTTACTGTGGAAAGGGATAAGGAAGATATAGACTGTAGGGAAATAGATGGTGACATCTTGCAAAATGTCCAGATTACAGAGAAAGTGCTGGATGTCTTGAAATGGTTAAAGGTGGATAAGTCCCCAGGACCTGCTCAGGTGTACCCGGGAACTCTGTGGGAAGCTAGAGAAGTGATTGCTGGGCCTCTTGCTGAGATATTTGTATCATCGATAGTCACAGGTGAGGTGCCGGAAGACTGGAGGTTGGCAAACGTGGTGCCACTGTTTAAGAAGGGCGGTAAGGACAAGCCAGGGAACGATAGACCAGTGAGCCTGACCTCGGTGGGGGGCAAGTTGTTGGAGGGAATCCTGAGGGACAGGATGTTCATGTATTTGGAAAGGCAAGGACTGATTAAGGATAATCAACATGGCTTTGTGTGTGGGAAATCATATCTCAACAAACTTGATTGAGTTTTTTGAAGAAGTAACAAAGAAGATTGATGAGGGCAGAACGGTAGATGTAATCTATATGGACTTCAGTAAGGTGTTCGACAAGGTTCCCCATGGGAGACTGATTAGCAAGGTTAGATCTCATGGAATACAGGGAGAACTAGCCATTTGGACACAGAACTGGCTCAAAGGTAGAAGACAGAGGGTGGTGGTGGAGGGTTGTTTTTCAGACTGGAGGCCTGTGACCAGTGGAGTGCCACAAGGATCGGTGCTGGCCCTCTACTTTTTGTCATTTATATAAATGATTTGGATGCGAGCATAAGAGTTAGTAAGTTTGCAGATGACACCAAAATTGGAGGTGTAGTGGACAGCGAGGAGGGTTACCTCAGATTACAACAGGATCTGGGCCAGATGGGCCAATGGGCTGAGAAGTAACAGATGGAGTTTAATTCAGATAAATGTGAGGTGCTGCATTTTGGGAAAGCAAATCTTAGCAGGACTTATACACTTAATGGTAAGGTCCTAGGGAGTGTTGCTGAACAAAAAGACCTTGGAGTGCAGGTTCATAGCTCCTTGAAAGTGGAGTCACAGGTAGATAGGATAGTGAAGAAGGTGTTTGTTATGCTTTCCTTTATTGGTCAGAGTATTGAGTACAGGAGTTGGGAGGTCATGTTGCGGCTGTACAGGACATTGGTTAGGCCACTGTTGGAATATTGTGTGCAATTCTGGCCTCCTTCCTATCGGAAAGATGTTGTGAAACTTGAAAGGGTTCAGAAAAGATTTACAAGGATGTTGCCAGGGTTGGAGGATCTGAGCTACTGGGAGAGACTGAACAGGCTGGGGCTGTTTTCCCTGGAGCATTGGAGGCTGAGGGGTGACCTTATCGAGGTTTACAAAATTATGAGGGGCATGGATAGGATAAATAGACAAAGTCTTTTCCCTGGGGTCGGGGAGTCCAGAACTAGAGGGCATAGGTTTAGGGTGAGAGGGGGAAGATATAAAAGAGACCTAAGGGGCAATTTTTTCATGCAGAGGATGGTACATGTATGGAATGAGCTGCCAGAGGATGTGGTGGAGGCTGGTACAATTGCAACATTTAAGAGGCATTTGGATGGGTATATGATTAGGAAGGGTTTGGAGGGATATGGGCCGGGTGCTGGCAGGTGGGACTAGATTGGGTTGGGATATCTGGTCAGCATGGACGGGTTGGACCGAAGGGTCTGTTTCTGTGCTGTACATCTCTATGATATCGAGCCAGATCATTGTTTTAAGTCATCTTGATCGAGGGGCAATCTTCCTTTGCCTTGTCCGATGACATTCCCCCTAACAGACACCTCTATTTATCCCCCCCATTTATCTCTCCACCCTGGAGGCTCCCTGCCTCATTCCTGATGAAGGGCTTTTGGCCGAAACGTTGATTTTCCTGCTCCTCGGATGCTGCCTGACCTGCTGTGCTTTTCCAGCACCACTCTAATCTTGACTCTGATCTCCAGGATCTGCAGTCCTCACTTTCACCTCAATTTATTGTCACTTCATGAAGATTTCACCTCTTCACAGCCTGAAGTTGTGTGTTCAAGCCTCCGGTCTGCAACTTCAACACATGAGCTTCAGACTGGAGAGCTGAGAGTGACCCACGTTTTCTCTTACTGAGGTACCAGGTACAGCAGTGTGTGTGTTTGTGTGTGTGTGTGAGAGTCAGCATCAGCTCTGTACATTTTCAAGGAAAGAGTTAGATATAGTTCTTGGGGCTAAAGGGATCAAAGTGTATGGGGCAGAGAGTGAGAACAAGGGACCTATTTGGATGATCCTACTGAATGGTAGAACAGGCTTGAAAGGCTGAATGGCCTTGTCTTGCTCCTACTTTCTGAACATCATCACTGCCTGCTCTCTACCTCCCCCCGCCCAGTTTGACACCAGCTGCTGGACATGGATCCTGCCTAGTTGGGTTCAGAGGTCAGGTATAAATCAAGATCTGAAAGGTCAAAGGGCGGAGGGCACCCACCTTACTTGCCGATCCCTCAGCTCAGATATTCGAGTGTGAAGACCCCCAGCAGCTTCCTTTAGCTTCTTTACGGCAGAACGTAGAGGATCTGGAAAACAGAAGGAGTTGTGAAATGGCGACCTGAGACGGTGCGAGGTTAGTACATCGCCCCGTTAACAAACAGGCTGGAGGATCTTCCGACCTGTTTGGGCGCGACTGGAAACTTCAGGGTGAATGAGCTAACTGACCATGGCACCGCGGTAGAGGAAGCCAGTGAAGTCGGGGCGGGGGGGGGGCAGCGAAAAGGAACTTTGTGTACAAAGCCCACATCCTTTACTATGGGATCAGAGATGTTAAGCTACGGCTGCGGCAATGTGGTAAGCCAGAACTGGTTTTCTTGGCATGTTCGGTGATGCAGGGGGCATTGATGGGTTCAGAGCCTGTTGTGGGGGGGTAAATAAAAAAAAATTTAAAAAAAGAAAAAAAAAACGATAAGAGAAAAAAAAATAAACAACCAGGAGTGTCAAGGGTTCCATTCACAACAACAAAAAAATAAACAGAAGGATCAGAACATCCTGCTCACTCTGAGAGCTGGCTCTGAGGGAGCTGGATCAGTGTCAAGGTCTCTCCAGATGTAAACAAAGGGTGACCTTGTGATGGGATACCAGCCTGTGTGGAGTTATTTTAGTTACGGTATTATACAGGGCACTTGTGAGACTGCATCTGGAATACTGCGCACAGACCTTCAGTTCTGAGAAAGTTTACCAGAATAATTCCTGGACTAGGTGGGTTATCTTAAGACGAAAGAGTTCCTCATCCTTCCTAATGAAGGGCTCCTCCCCAAAATGTCGGTTTTCCTGCTTCTTGGATGCTGCCTGAGCTGCTGTGCTTTTCCAGCACCACTCTAATCTTGACCCTGATCTCCAGCATCCGCAGTCCTCACTTTCGCCTACCTTATGTGGAAAGGTTGGGCTGATATCCACTGGGGTTTGGACAAGTAAGAGCTGACTTGATTGAAACATATACGATCCTGAGGGGTCTTGACCGTGTGGATAGGAGAGGATATTTCCTCTTGGAGAAAAATCCAGAACTAGCGGTCACTTTCAAAATAAGAGCTCACCTACGGAACACTTTTCCTCAAAAGGCAGAGGAAGCAGAGCCTTTTGAGAGACACAGACAGATTTGTGAGAAGGAGCGATGGGAAGGTTATTTAGAGTGAGCGGGAATGTGGCGATCTTCTGATCTCATTGAATGACTGAGCCAAGTGGCCAAATTCAGCTCCTAACTGGTACGTTTGTGTGCCCCAAGTTCAGAGTCACATCCCAGGACCAGCACAAGTGAGTGATCAACTGGGCTGTGACTTGGTGAGTACATGAGGGGACTAGCTGGAGGTATGACTCTGTGGCCATTTGGTATGTGTCCCCTCGTACTCATACTAACCCAGGGAGATATTCTGCTTCAGGAGCTCTGGAGCGAAGTCCCTCTCTGCTGTGTTGTAGAGCTGGTCGATGGCCTCGCTGTAGTCTCTGATATTGAGAGGGAGGACGACACTGTCAGCCAGCCGCATTAACACATTGCCTGCTGTCCTACCCACTGTCTGGTGGCTGGCGAAACCTGAAAGGTGGAAAAGTCAGAGGATGAGCCTGGGCGGTGAGGAGGCCAGGTAAATAAAAAGGAGTACCCCAATGTTTGGGAGCAGAACACGCTGCCAGCAGACTGAAGTGCCCAGGAAAAGGGGCTGAGAGATCGGAGACTACGTCTTAGCTCCATGGTGCTTGCTGGCCTCACTGGAATGGCAAACTCTGTATATGATGCTGTTACCACACTGTCATCAATTACCCCTCAGGGGAAGATATAGACAATCCACCACAACTTCCAAATCACAGACACCATTCAAGGGCAACACTGGTTGAAAGAAAAAGTCTCCATTTGGCACTTAGATCATAGAGCAATACAGCACCGAAACGGGCCCTTCAGCTCACCATGTTGTGCTGAACATGATGCCAAATTCAACTCATCCCTTCCGCCCTCCCTTAGTCCATATCCCTCTGTTCCTTCCATATTCATGTGCTCACCTAAAAGTCTCTTAAACACCCCTATCATATCTACCTCCACCACCCCCCGGCAGACTCCTACCACTCTCTATATAAAATCCTTGCCCCTCGCATCCCCTTTGAACTCCCCCCACCCCCCTCACCTTAAATACATTCCCATTTCAACTCTGGAAAAAGACCATCAACCCTATCTATGCATCTCATAATTTTACAGACTTCTATCAAGCCTCCCCTCGGCCTCCGCTGCTCCAGAGAAACCACCCTGAGTTTTTCCAGCCTCTCCTTACAGTTCATACCCTCCAATCCAGGCAGGCAGCATCCCGGTAAACCTGTTCTGCACCCTCTCCAAAGCCTCCACATCCTTCCTGTAATGTGGTGACCAGAATTGAATGCAATACTGTAAGTCTGGCCTAACCAAAGTCTTATACAACTGCAACATGACATCCTGACTCTTGTACTCAATTCCCCGACCAATAAAGGAAAGCATGCCAAACGCCTTCTTTACCACCCTATCTACTCACGGGGCCACTTTCAGGGAGCTATGGACTTGAACCCCAAGATCCCTCTGTACATCAATGCTGTTCAGGGTCTTGTCATTAACTGTATACTTTTCCTTAATATTTGATCTCCCCAAGTTCAGCACCTCACACTTAGCCAGATTAAACTCCACCTGCCATTTCTCCACCCATATCTACAACTGATCCCTATCCCGCTGTATCTTTGCCAACCTTCTACACCATCCACAACTTGACCAAGCCAGCAAACTTAGTAACCCACCCATCCACACTTTCATCCAAGTCATTTAGACATATCACTTAAATACTGACCCTCTAACAGTGCGGCACTCCCTCAGCACTGATCCTTCGACAATGCAGCGCTCCCTCAGTACTAACCCTCTGGCAGCACAGCATTCCCTCAGTACTGACCCTCCGACAGTACGGTGCTCCCTCAGTACTGACCCTCCGACAGTGTGGCACTCCCTCAGTACTGACCCTCCGACAGTGTGGTGCTCCCTCAGTATTGACCCTCTGACAGTGTGGCACTCCCTCAGTACTGACCGTCCGACAGTGCGGCGCTTCCTCAGTACTGACCCTCCGACAGTGCGGCACTCCCTCAGTACTGACCCTCCGACAGTGCGGCACTCCCTCAGTACTGACCCTCCGACAGTGTGGCACTCCCTCAGTACTGACCCTCTGACAGTGTGGCGCTCCCTCAGTACTGACCCTCTGACAGTGCGGCACTCCCTCAGTACTGACCCTCCGACAGTGCGGCACTCCCTCAGTACTGACCCTCCGACAGTGCAGCACTCCCTCAGCACTGACCCTCCAACAGTGCGGCACTCCCTCAGTACTGACCCTCCGACAGTGCGGTGCTCCCTCAGTACTGACCCTCTGACAGTGTGGCACTCCCTCAGTACTGACCGTCCGACAGTGCGGCGCTTCCTCAGTACTGACCCTCTGACAGTGCGGCACTCCTTCAGTACTGACCCTCCGACAGTGCGGCACTCCCTCAGTACCTACCCGCCGATAGTGCGGCACTCCCTCAGTACTGACCCTCCGACAGTGCCCACTTCTTCAGTACTGACCCTCCAACAGTGCGGCGCTTCCTCAGTAATGACCCTCCGACAGTGCGGCGCTCCCTCAGTACTGACCCTCTGACAGTGTGGCACTCCCTCAGTACTGACCCTCTGACAGTGCAGCACTCCCTCAGTACTGACCCTCCGACAGTGTGGCGCTCCCTCAGTACTGACCCTCCGGCAGTGCAGCACTCCCTCAGTACTGACTCTCCGACAGTATAGCATTCCTTGGCAGTATGGCACTCCCTAAGTACTGATCCCATTTCTTTCCTACATTGTTTCTGTGACAGTAAATGGCTAGGCTGGGATGCACCCAAAGTTGCCCCAAGTCCTGACCACCTGTTGCCTGTGCTCTGAGCCCCTGAATGTCGGGGTGGATTCAGCACTTGGACAGGTCACACACACCTGGATCAATGAAACGAGAAGCATAATCGAAAGTATCGTAGCCTGTGTGGTAAGCAGGGTAGATTCGAGCTTTTGTTTTTGTCTGTTGTGGGAACAGAGACAGCAGAAGTTAGTGAAATTGACTGCAGCATATGCATATGTAGAAACAGCCACTGGACAAAAAAAAAACCACACCACACACACCAAAGCAACAACATATAGACTGACTTACACCAAAACACTCCCACATTGACAATACAGCGATACTTCCTGAAACAGAATAGAGAAACACCTACAATAACACACATCCACAATGACACACACATAAATGCACCCTGGCACTTGGAACATAAGAACAAATAATTAACAAGCACACACTTGGATGGTCCCAATGAATATAATTACCAAAGCATGTACACAGAAATACCAAACACACTTGCCTGTGCCTACAAACAATATTGTACAACATGACTTTGGCTGCACCATCCACACCTTCAGAGCCCCAGAGTTATATCCAGGTATCAAGCTGACCAACAAGCCAGGCCTCAGTAACACACCCAGCACCTGGCCCTCAGTTGAGAATCTCTGCTCACCTGGACACAGAAGATGCTTCTCCTACCTTGTCGTATGTGTAAGCAATGTCCATGGAGCTGATCCCAAGGTAATGGAAGAAGGGTGCATAGTCACTTCCTGCTCCCAGACTCCCCAAGCTGTGAAGAAACAGTGAATATCTTAGAAGGACCAACCGCTGGGTTTAAAACTGCAAACCTTTCATTCCCCTTGCTTAACAAGAATATATCCACCTCTGATTTTGAAATGTTCGAGGACTCTATTTCTACTGCCTTTTGAGGAAGAGTGTTTGAAGGTCTCCCCACACAGATTATGGTTTTGCCTCTTCCCTGTTTTCAATGAGGTTTTTCAACACGTCATCCAAGTTCTAGCAGAAGCAAAATACTGGGGCCGCTGGAAATATGAAAGACAGAGAGAATGCTGGAGGAACTCAGCAGGTCTGGCAGCATGTGTGGAGAGAGAGAGAAACAGATTTAACGCTACCAGTCCGATATGATACTGGAATCAGAAAGTCTACTCGATTGCTTCCTCCATAGATGTTGCCAACCCTATTTCTAGAATCTCCTACAAGAGGAAACATCCTCTCCACATTCACCCTGTCCAAACCCCTCAGGATCTTATATGCCGAATCGAGTCACCTCTAGCTCATCTAACAGTCAGAAGATACAAGTTCAGCCTGTCCAACCACTCCTCAAAAGAAAACTCATCCGTTCCAGACATTAGGCTGGTAAACTTTCTCTGAGCTGTTTGGAACACATTTCCATCCTTCTTTAAATAAGGAGACCACTACTCTACGCAGTTAGCTAGATATGGTTTCAGTAGTGCCTTGAAACTCTTCACAGGCTGGTATCCCATAACCTTTATTTACAAATGCATAGCCTTTGACAATAGCACTGCCTCTCACTAAGCCAGGTATTCAGAGAGCTCCAATATCCCTGACATTCACCCTTTTTATCTGTCAGCCGGGGCTCCCTGATTTCACCAATTGGAGAACACTCATTCTGTGAAGTCCAGCTGGCTGACAGTAACAATTACATTCAGCTTCCTTCACAATAAGGGATACCATTCTATTAGTTTCCCTTGTTATTTGTTGTACTTGCACGAGTACACCCAGATCTCTCGGTATCTAAGAACTGACATACTTTGTTTTCATTCTGCCTTTCAAAAACGTACAACTTCACATATTCCCACATTATACTCCATTTGCCAGATCTTTGCCCATTCACTTAACCTCGCTTCACAACTTACTTTCGTACCTATCCTTGTGTGATCAGCAAATTTGGCAACCGTGCTTTCTGTTTCTTCATCGAGATCATTTGTGTAAATTGTGAACAGTTGAGGCTCTAGCAGCGATCCCTGTGGCACATCACACATTACACAGAGTCATCGAGATGTACAGCATGGAAACAGACCCTTCGGTCCAACCTGTCCATGCCGACCAGCTATCCCAACTTAATCTAGTGCCACCTGCCAGCACCTGGCCCACATCCCCCCAAACCCTTCCTATTCATATACCCATCCAAATGCCTCTTAAATGTTGCAATTGTACCAGCCTCCACCACATCCTCTGGCAGCTCATTCCATACACGTACCACCCTCTGCATGAAAAAGTTGCCCCTTAGGTCTCTTTTAAATCTTTCCCCTCTCACCCTAAACCTATGCCCTCTAGTTCTGGACTCCCCCACCCCAGGGAAAAGACCTTGTCTATTTATCCTATCCATGCCCCTCATGATTTTACAAACCTCTATAAAGTCACCCCTCAGCCTCTGACGCTCAAGGGAAAGTAGCCCCAGCCTGTTCAGCCTGTCCCGATAGTTCAAACTCTCCAAGCCTGGCAACATCCTTGTAAATCTTTTCTGAACCCTTTCAAGTTTCACAACATCTTTCCAATAGGACAGAGACCAGAATTGCACACAATATTCCGACAGTGGCCTAACCAATGTCCTGTACAGCTGCAACATGACCTCCCAACTCCTGTATTCAATACTCTGACCAATAAAAGAAAGCATACTAAATGCCTTCTCCACTATCCTATCTTCCTGCAACTCCACTTTCAAGGAGCTATGAACCTGCACTCCAAGGTCTCTTTGTTCAGCAACACTCCCTAGGACCTTACCATTAAGTGTATAAGTCCTGCTAAGAGTTGCTTTCCCAAAATGCAGCACCTCGCATTTATCTGAATTAAACTCCATCTGCTACTTCTCAGCCCATTGGCCCATCTGGTCAACATCCCACTGTAGTCTGAGGTAACCTTCTTCGCTGTCCACTACACCTCCAATTTTAGTGTCATCTGCAAAATTACTAACTGTACCTCTTATGCTCGCATCCAAATCATTTATATAAAATGATGAAAAGTAGTGGACTCAGCACCGATCCTTGTGGCACTCCACTGGCCACAGGCCTCCAGTCTGAGAAACAACTCTCCACCACCACCCTCTGTCTTCTACCTTTGAGCCAGTTCTGTATCCAAATGGCTAGTTCTCCCTGTATTCCATGAGATCTAACCTTGCTAATCAGTCTCCCATGGGGAACCTTGTTGAAATCCTTACTGAAGTCCATATAGATCACATCTACTGCTCTGCCCTCATCAATCTTCTTTGTTACTTCTTCAAAAAACTCAATCAAGTTTGTGAGACATGATTTCCCACGCACAAAGCCATACTTACTATCTGTAATCAGTCCTTGCCTTTCCAAATACATGTACATCCTGTCCCTCAGGATTCCCTCCAACAACTTGCCCACCACCGACTCAGACTCAGTGGTCTCTAGTTCCCTGGTTTGTTCTTACCAACTTTCTTAACCAGTGGCACCACATTAGCCAACCTCCAGTCTTCTGGCACCTCACCTGTGACTATTGATGCTACAAATAGCTCAGTAAGAGGCCCAGTAATCACTTCCCTCACTTCCCGCAGAGCTCTACGGTACACCTGATCTGGTCCAGAGGATTTATCCACTTTTATGCATTTCAACAGATCCAACATTTCCTCCTCTGTTGTATGGACATTTTTCAAACTTGCCAATCTGCTTTCTGTCAGCCAGCCAATCTTCTATCAATGCCAATATATTACCATGAACTCTCATTTTCTTCGTCATCGTTGATGTCTCAGTTTAACAAATGCCTTTTGGAAATCCAAGTGCAGTACATCCACAACACATGTTACCCCCTCAAAGAACTGCAATACCTTGGGCAAAATGATTTTCTATTCACAAAACCATTTTGAAGCTGCCTGATCACCTTGAACTTATCCATGTGCCAGACAGAGCTTCTTTAATAATAGTTTATAACATCTGTCATAAGGAAAATGTTAGGCTAAAAGGACTGTAGATTCCAATTTTGGTCATTCTTGCTTTTTCTCTAACATTTTCTACAAGTCTTCTAACCTTCCACATATCTTTGCAAAATTACATTCTTTTTTTGAAACATTTGATACCACCTTTAATATTTCTAGGTAATGATTATACCATGGATGCCAAGTCCATTGCTCATAAATGTTCTAACTCATTGGAATCAGTCTATTCTGAAATATCCCCTAAAATCTCTACTGGCCCATCCTTTAACCTAATTTGACAACTCACTTCCGACGGTTTCCACGTCCTCATAATTCCGCTTATTTGAATTATTTGATGTGGGTCGTGGGCCGACTCTTTTCTAAGAACACAAGAGGAAAGTATAGAGGGGATGTCAGAGGCGGGTTCTTTACGCAGAGAGTTGTGAGAGCATGGAATGCGTTGCCAGCAGCAGTTGTAGAAGGAAGGTCATTGGAGACATTTAAGAGACTGCTGGACATGCATGTGGTCACAGAAATTTGAGGTTGCATACATGAGGATCAATGGTCAGCACAACATTGTGGGCTGAAGGGCCTGTTCTGTGCTGTACTGTTCTATGTTCTATCTATGCTCTATGTAAGAAACAGGAGCAGGAGTAGGCCATTTGGCCTGTCGAGCCTGCTCTGCCATAGAATCCCTACAGTGTGAAAACAGACCATTCAGCCCAATGGGTCCATACAGAACTCTCCAAAGAGCATCCCATCCAGACTTGTCCCCCTTCCCTGTCCCTTTAACCCTGTAATTTCCCATGGCTAACGCACCTCACCTACACTATGGGACAATTTAGCACAGCTAATCCACCCTAACCTACACATCCCTGGACACTATGGGACGATTTAGCACGGCCAATCCACCCTAACCTACACATCCCTGGTCACTATGGGACAATTTAGCACGGCCAATCCACCCTAACCTACACATCCCTGGGCACTATGGGACAATTTAGCACGGCCAATCCACCCTAACCTACACATCCCTGGGCACTATGGGACAATTTAGCACGGCCAATCCACCCTAACCTACACATCCCTGGGCACTATGGGACAATTTAGCACGGCCAATCCACCCTAACCTACACATCCCTGGGCACTATGGGACAATTTAGCACGGCCAATCCACCCTAACCTGCACATCCCTGTGCACTATGGGACAATTTAGCACGGCCAATCCACCCTAACCTGCACATCCCTGGGCACTATGGGACAATTTAGCACGACCAATCCACCCTAACCTGCACATCCCTGGGCACTATGGGACAATTTAGCACGGCCAATCCACCCTAACCTGCACATCCCTGGGCACTATGGGACAATTTAGCACGGCCAATTCACCCTAACCTGCACATCCCTGGGCACTATGGGACAATTTAGCACGGCCAATCCACCCTAACCTGCACATCCCTGGGCACAATGGGACAATTTAGCACGGCCAATCCACCCTAACCTGCACATCCCTGGGCACAATGGGACAATTTAGCACGGCCAATCCACCCTAACCTGCACATCCCTGGGCACAATGGGACAATTTAGCACGGCCAATCCACCCTAACCTGCACATCCCTGGGCACAATGGGACAATTTAGCACGGCCAATCCACCCTAACCTGCACATCCCTGGGCACTATGGGACAATTTAGCACGGCCAATCCACCCTAACCTGCACATCCCTGGGCACTATGGGACAATTCAGCACGGCCAATCCACCCTAACCTGCACATCCCTGGGCACTATGGGACAATTTAGCACGGTCAATCCACCCTAACCTGCACATCCCTGGGCACTATGGGACAATTCAGCACGGCCTATCCACCCTAACCTGCACATCCCTGGGCACTATGGGACAATTTAGCATGGCCAATCCACCCTAACCTGCACATCCCTGGGCACAATGGGACAATTTAGCACGGCCAATCCACCCTAACCTGCACATCCCTGGGCACAATGGGACAATTTAGCATGGCCAATCCACCCTAACCTGCACATCCCTGGGCACTATGGGACAATTTAGCACGGCCAATCCACCCTAACCTGCACATCCCTGGGCACAATGGGACAATTTAGCACGGCCAATCCACCCTAACCTGCACATCCCTGGGCACAATGGGACAATTTAGCACGGCCAATCCACCCTAACCTGCACATCCCTGGGCACTATGGGACAATTTAGCACGGCCAATCCACCCTAACCTGCACATCCCTGGGCACTATGGGACAATTTAGCACGGCCAATCCACCCTAACCTGCACATCCCTGGGCACTATGGGACAATTTAGCACGGCCAATCCACCCTAACCTGCACATCCCTGGGCACTATCGGACAATTTAGCATGGCCAATCCACCCTAACCTGTACATCTTTGGATTGTGGGAGGAATACCTGAGCACCCAGAGGAAACCCACACAGACATGGGGAGAACATGCGAATTCCACACAGATGGTTGCCTGGAGATGTGAGGCAGTAGTGCTAACCACTGAGCCATTCTACCGCCCTTCAATAAGAGCATGGCTGATCTTTTCATGAACTCAGCTCCACTTACCTGCCTACACACCATAACCCTGAATTCCTTTACTGTTCAAAAATCCATCTACCTTTGCCTTAAAAACATTCAATGAGGCAGCCTCAATAGCTTCACCGGGCAGGGAATTCCACAGATTCACAACCTTTTGGGTGAAGTTCCTCCTCAACTCAGTCCTAAATCTGCTCCCCCTTATTTTGAGTCTTTGCCCCTCGTTCTGGTTTCACCCATTAGTGGTAACAACCTCCCTGCTGCTGTCTTATCTATTCCCTTCATAATTTTATATGTTTCTATGAGATCCCCCTCATTCTTTTAAATTCCAACGAGTATAGTCCCAGTCTACTCAGTCTCTCCTCATAAGCCAACTCCCTCAACTCTAGAATCACCCAGCATCCCTTTCCAGCCTCAGCACATTCTTTCTCAAGTAAGGAGACCAAAATTGTACACAGTCCTCCAGGTGTGGCCTCACCAGCACCATACCCAGCTTCAGTATAAGCTGTCCACTTTTCCTCAAACTAAATATAAAATTCAACAACATTTTGTCATTGCGACCTTCAATGTGAGATCATTAATTCATTGCACAATACCAGTCGTACCGTTGGCTCCAGAAGCTATCCTGAGAACATTCTATGAGCTCCTCATCTTGGCTACCTTTACCTTGCCCTCCCTGTTCCAGTCAACATGTAGGTTAAGATTTTCCATGATTATCACTGTGCCTTTCTGACCTGCTTTCATCACTACTTCCTTTATGCCCCACCTTACTGTGTCGTTACTGGGGGTGGGAAGGCATTGAACCACTTCCACAGGTGACATCTTGTCTTTATCATTTCTATCTACTGTTAACACAAACTGAATTTCCCGAACTTAGGGCATACTGCTTTATTATGCTTGTGCCATCGTTAGTGAACAGAGCCACCTCTTCACCTTTTCCTACTTTCCTTTCATTCCTAAAGTGCCCTTCAAGATTCTGGACCCAAACCATATTATCCTGCAGCCATTTGTCTATAACTGCTACTGGATCATACTTCTTCATTTCTATTTCCACCTCTGTTTATCTGTTGTTTCAAAAGCGATCTGCATTTAGATTTAGATCCTTTAATTTATCCTTTTATTCTGTTGATAAATTCTAACCTCATCTGCTGATGTATCTCTCTATCCTTCCCTGCCACAATCTGTTTATCATTTCCTGTTTTAGTTCCTTTCTCTTTGGCCTGGATTCCACTTTTTGATTTACCACACTTTCCCAAATTTGGTTCCTTGTTCCCCTATTTCGTTTAAAATCCTCTCCACTTCTTGAGTTATGTGGTAACTTTTGTGGCCCCCCCTGGTTCACCAGTTCAATGACTTTACCTCAATGCTACCACCTTTCTGTGTTAATAAGGGAATAATGACCCTGGAGAATCTCAGCAGGTCTGACAGCATCTGTGGAGCAAGTAACAGTTGGATTAGATTAGATTCCCTACGATGTGGGAACAGGCCCTTTGGCCCAACAAGTCCACACTGACCCTCCGGAGAGTAACCCACCCAATCTGACTAATGCACCTAACACTACAGGCAATTTAGCACGGCCAATCCATCCTAACCTGCACATCTTTGGATTGTGGGAGCAAACCAGAGCACCCGGAGGAAACCCACGCAGACACGGGGAGAATGTGCAAACTCCACACAGACAGTCGCCCGAGGCCAGAATCAAACCTGAGGCCCTGGTGCTGTGAGGCAGCAGTACTAACCACTGAGCCACTGTGCCGCCCTTAGCTATTTCAGGTTCGGTATGATTCCTTCAGAACTGAAAAGGTATAAATAATCCCCTTGTCTTTTGAGGCAGCTTTTCTTCCCCGTCTGCTCTGTTACCTATCATTCATTCAGTCTTTCTTTAGCTCTGTACTGTTACACTACCCTCTGCCACATGGGTATTCCCCCTTCCGTTCCTATCAATTAATTATACCTGCACTGTTAGATTAGATTACTTACAGTGTGGAAACAGGCCCTTCGGCCCAACAAGTCCACACTAACCCACCATACCCCTAACCTAACACTACGGGCAATTTAGCATGGCCAATTCACCTGACCTGCACATCTTTGGACTGTGGGAGGAAACCGGAGCAAACCCACACAGACTCGGGGAGAACGTGCAAACTCCACACAGTCAGTCACCCGAGGCGGGATTTGAACCCGGGTCTCTGGCGCTGTGAAGCAGCAGTGCTAACCACTGTGCCACCGTGCCGCCCAAAGTGCCTGGATGTTGTGTTAGACCTTGGTGTCTCTCTCACCTCACCAATGCAATGGCAGATGAGAAGTTTTATTACCACAACAAGGTTCTGTGTCAAATTCCTTAAGATCATGGGGGTTCTGGTTAGATATCCAGGAGCGAGCTTACTTTGGAATGAGGCCATGGAGAGCACTTGTTCGGTTCGAATGCTTCATCCAGTTTTCATAGACAGACAGGTCACTGTGTCCAGGAGCTGAGACCTAGAAACCCAGAATGATAAGCAGTAAAAGCCCAGTCACAGAACTAGAACGAGACATTGCATCAGGAGCACAGCAACACTCGTCAGTTGCAGGATCTTAAACCTCACAATGAGGCTCGTGGATAGTTCAGTCTTCCTGTCTCCCAACTTGTTGTTGGGCAATAATAGTATTCTTTTTGTCCTCTACCCTTGTTTCTAGTGCACTGACCTATTCACTTCAGGTTTTAAAGATCACATTTAGATGTATGTAACCAAACCTGCGGACAATGCAGTACCCCTCTCTCAGCTCAAAACTAAAACACATCAATGTCCATTTCGGAATGGCAGGCAGTGACCAGTGGGGTACCGCAGGGATCCGTGCTGGGACCGCAGCTTTTTACAATATATGTAAATGATATAGAAGATTTGCTAATGTTAGCAATAACATTAGCAAATTTGCTGATGACACAAAGCTAGGTGGTGGGGTGAAATGTGATGAGGATGTTAGGGGATTACCGGGTGACCTGGACAAGTTAGGTGAGTGGGCAGATGCATGGCAGATGCAGTTTAATGTGGATAAATGTATGGTTATCCACTTTGGTGGCAAGAACAGGAAGGCAGATTACTACCTCAATGGTATCAAATTAGGTAAAGGGGCTGTTCAGAGAGATCTGGG
Organism: Chiloscyllium punctatum; assembly: GCF_047496795.1. NCBI lineage: Eukaryota > Metazoa > Chordata > Chondrichthyes > Orectolobiformes > Hemiscylliidae > Chiloscyllium > Chiloscyllium punctatum. The sequence goes on from NC_092769.1 coordinate 66,787,265, forward strand.
TGTTCTTGTCCACCAGTCAATGAAGGCAAGCATGCAGGTACAGCAGGTCGTGAAGAAGGCTAATAGCATGCTGGCCTTCATAACAAGAGGGATTGAGTATAGAAGCAAAGAGGTGCTTCTGCAGCTGTACAGGGCCCTGGTGAGACCACACCTGGAGTACTGTGTACAGTTCTGGTCTCCAAATTTGAGGAAAGACATTCTGGCTATTGAGGGAGTGCAGCGTAGGTTCACGAGGTCAATTCCTGGAATGGCAGGATTGCCTTACACGGAAAAACTGAAGCGACTGGGCTTGTATACCCTTGAGTTTAGAAGACTGAGAGGGGATCTGATTGAAACGTATAGGATTATGAAAGGACTGGACACTCTGGCAGGAGGGAACATATTTCCGTTGATGGGGGAATGCCGAACCAGAGGACACAACTTAAAAATACGGGGTAGACCATTTAGGACAGAGATGAGGAGAAACTACTTCACCCAGAGAGTGGTGGCTGTGTGGAATGCTCTGCCCCAGAGGGCAGTGGAGGCCCAGTCTCTGGATTCATTTAAGAAAGAATTGGATAGAGCTCTTAAAGATAGTGGAGTCAAGGGGTATGGAGATAAGGCTGGAACAGGATACTGATTAGGAATGATCAGCCATGATCATATTGAATGGCGGTGCAGGCTCGAAGGGCAGAATGGCCTACTCCTGCATCTATTGTCTATTGTCTATTGTCTATTTCTTAACACCATAGTTTGGAAATACAATTCGAACTGGAAGCTCTGTGAGGCTCTGGCCACTTTAAAATTGTTACGGACTTTACCAAACCTCTTCAAGATATATTAAGGAGATAGCCTGGACCATAACGTTTTCACCAGGCATTGCGTTTCAGATGCAATTCGATTGGTTAAACTACCAGTCATGAAGTAAACCACACTTTATTCATACACTATAGTTAAAATACCACAAAAGAGAAAAGAAATTGGAATGATTTAATTCTACTGGAAAACTTAACAGAATAATAGATCACTTAACCACAAAACAGTAACTGTTCCAATATAGTAACATCCCATAAACACACCTTGGCAAAAGGAAATTAATTAAAATAGATCGTCTCACAGGCATTCTCCAGTCCAGGAGAAAAAACATCAAGCGAAAACTCTGAGAGAGAGTAGCAGGAACAGATGTACTGTAGATTCCAAACCCAGCTTCATGACCCCAGCAGCTGCTCCTGCTAAAATAAAACCAAATATCCTGGCTTGGGGGAGCTTGACCACACCCATTCAGGCTGCTTCTATTGTTCCAACTCTAACAAAAAGTCACAATGCCTCACAAGCTCTTTACTGGATTCAGACAGATAGCTTGGCGCCTCTGTCTTAACATGTCTCTTCAAAAAAAACACAAAATCAAAATATACCATTTAAAGCCATAGTATGGCCACAAAAATAAAACCCAACGTTGCAAATAAAGTCATGTGCCTTCATCACAGCCCAGAGCATGGTGAGAATTTGGAACTCATTACGACATCGGCGATAAAATCTACAGCACACAGGGAGACCATTTGGCCCATTGCGCTGTGCTAGCTCTTTGAAAGAACTTTCCAATTCTTCTCAAACTGTGGTCACTGTGGTATTCTTCTGGTCACTGACCCTCCTGCCATTGGAAAAAGCTCCTCCTTGTTTACTCAATTGTACTGATGTGTTCAAGGGGAGGCCGGGGTAAATACGAGGGAAAATGGAATGGAAGGATAGGGTGATGGGGTAAGAGAGGAGGTGTGGAGAAGAAAGTCTAGCACAGGGCAGACGGGCTGAATGGCTCATTTTGAAGCTGTCGATTCTGTGTAATTCCATCACATGGAAGGTGGGAAGGGTCTTTACTCTGGACAGTGGCTGCAGTGGCTGACCAAAGGCAGGTTTCTCAGGTGAGAATTGGACAGTGCCTACCTGCTTAGCTGCGTCAAACACCACACTCTGCACCGCTGGGGACCCACTGGCTCTCAAGGTGGCATTGGCTGTAATCGTTGCAGAGAAAAATCATGATCAATATAAACACCTCATCATTAAAAGAGAGCTTCAGACCATCGCCAGGCGGGTCTTCCTAGTGCTCTCAAAATTCCTGATTCCAGCTGCTATTACTGAACAAGTCAGATCCCAGAGGGAAACCTGGCTTTACAGACCACATGGTTTATTTTTTGCAATTTGTTTACCCTTGAGATCAGTCACTCAACATATTCACAAGAGGCTGCCAATGTACTTTGAGCAAAAGAAAATCATGTTTGTTACACACAAAGGCCAAAAAAGAACCCTGTTCCACCGTTTGAAATGATCTTATCATTTCAGAATCTCAGAAATAAAGATTCCACCCTTTCACCTTCCACAACAACCATACAGATCCTCAAACCCCCACAGAAGGAGCTGTTTCTTGCTCCTTGCTCTGTGGATACAGCTGAATTTTAGTTCCTTTTCAGCAAACGTTTGCATGCACTCTATGCTATTTCTTCACTTCATGAGACCCAGAAGCGAATTGTTAACAAAGCTCACATACTCCTTAACATGCGTTCTTAAACCCATATACTTAACAGCCCGGTCGGATGTTCTCCTCTCTGACATCTTAAAGCCGTCTATTTCTGGGGCTATTCTGTCGACTGCTTCCATGGCGTTGGGCACTTATTTTCTGTTGCCCTCACTGTTTTGGAGATTGCTGCTGATACAGGTCCCTCTCTCGGAATGATCTGATTTTCTCTGTCTGAAACCTGCACATTGCCTTACATCTGGAATCATTCTGTCTATTCACCTCAAAAGTATTTTTAAAAGCATTATTTAAATGCAAGTAAATAAATTTCCAGACAACCTGACGTAAGAATCCAAGAACAAGGAGCAGGAGTAGGCAATTTGAGCCTGTTCCATCATTTATACCATCATGGCTGACCTTACCTTGGCCTCAATTCCACTTTCCTGCCCACTCTCCGTAACACTTTAATTCATTACTAATTTAAAAATGTCTATCATTTGGTTAAATTTATTCAATATCCCAGCATCCACTAGACTCTAGGGTACTTAATCTACAGATTCATGACCCTTTGAGAGAGGTAATTCCTCATTTCTGTTTGAAAGCTGCTACCCCTTATCCCAAATCTATGACCTCTCATTCTGGATACTGTTTGTGGAACTTAAAGCAGATATAGGGAACAAGACAGGAACTGTGAAAATGTGCGTGAGAATTAGGGAAGGCAAATGGGAAACAGGAAGCAAAATCAAGAGAGACAGAGGAAGATTAGAGAAAGAGTGAAAAATAGAGAGAGACAGAGACAGTCAGACACAGACATGAACAGAGAGAGAGAAAGACAGTGAGTCAGAGACTGAGAAACAGAAAGACACACACACACACAAATAGTGAGGGAGAGATAGAGGAAGATAACATGTGACAAACACTCAAGGTTTCTTACCAAACACTGCAATGTCCACGTTGATGTATCCCACAGTCCTCTCAATCAGTTTCTTGTAGTATTCCTAGATCAGGGAGAGAACACAATGGGAAATATGGCCAACAGGCTCCCTCCCACCCTCCCGTGTCCACCACTAGGCAGTGTTGGCCGTGGCTAATTGAGTAGCTATAGGTGATGGATTCAAACCCCAGGCCAGAGACTCCAACATAAATATCTGGGCCAATAATCCAGGATAGTAATCCTGACCAACCTGACTAAAGACAGAGGATCTAGTTCATTATTTCCTGACAGTTTTGTGCACAGGTTGGTTGCCAAATTACGAGAGCACTTTGTGATATGTGAAGCGCCATGGGAGCTCCTGAGGTGGCGAAAGCCAGCCAGGTAAATGCAAAGGTTTGCTCTCAGCATGATGGAATAACTGTGCTCAAAGAATGTGCGATGGGAGCTAGTTGTTCATCCTCACCTCTCGGGGTTTCCCCATTTATTTCAATGCACTGTGAGCACCCAGGGAGCTGAAACAACATGGGGAGACTCCTGACTGCGGATTGTGTCCATCTTACCTCGGTCCATTCTGTGGAGCCGATTAAGCCAAACTCCTCCGCGCCCCAGCTGCCGAAAATGATTGAACGGCGTGGCCGCCATTTGCCTACAACAACAACAGTGAGTAACCATAATGTCCCAGTAAAGGAACAATTAACAAACAAGGGCTGACACTGAGTCACTCAAAGAGATCTGAGACACAGGTGATCAAAACCTTAGTCAAAGAGAACAGTTTAAAGACTACCTGAAAGGAGAAGAGAGATGGAGAGGTTTAGGGTACTGGAACTGATTCCCACATTCTGCTTCCCACCTCCCCTTCAGCTGGTGAATCATTACTATCCCATGTTGAATAACACTTGGAAGAACCACAGAGGATAGCAAGGGTGCAGATTGGACTCTGGATGGGGGACTTAATGTCTGTCACCAAGTATACCTCAGTAGCAGCACAAGTGACTGAGCTGACTGAGTCCTAAAGGACACTGATGCCAGGTTGGGTCTGTGACAGGTAATGAGGGAGCCAACAGGAGAGAAATATCCACTTGAACCTTGTTCTCATCAATTTGCCTGGCACAGATGCATCCGTCCATGGCAGTATTAGTAAGAATGACCACTGCACAGTCCTTGTGGAGATGAAGGCTAGCCTTCGCATTTAGAATTCCCTCTATTGTATTGTGGTGGGGTATCAAGGCATGAGTGTGTGGAGGCTAGACCACAGTTGGCATGTAGTGGGATACTCTCATCCAATGGGCGTGGATGGTAGGCACTGGTTAAAAAAACGAGGGAATTGAGGGGGGAGCAGAGTGAGCTTTGAGAGAGGACCTGTGCAGGATCTAGTGGCCTCCATGTTAACCAGTCTATGAAGGCTTATGCGAAATCAGGGAGTGAAAGGCAGCTGTGAGAAACAGAGAGCATGTTGGAACATATAAACAAGGAATGAGCTTGCTCTGCCATTTTATAAGATCATGGCCAATCAGATTGTGGCTTCAACTTTTCTTTTATCCCTCCATAACCTGTAGCTACTTTGTCAAGCCAAGAAACTTGTGTCCAGATGTGGCAGAGCTCAAAATGCCGGGTTCACCAGATTGTACATGTCATGCCAGCTTTGGTGTGACAGACTCCTTTCCTCAAATGCTAGTACTGGTGAATATACTGTTGTCATCTTGGTGCTATCTGTAACTCCAACTGCCCGAGGCTGTGGTCATACTGCGAGGCTGGGCTAGGCCTGAAGCAGACCTCCCCAGAGGTAAAAGGTCAGTGTACAATGTGACAGGGGAAGATCCCATTCTTCTGGTTACTCACCTTCCTTCACCATCTTGCCCATGACTCTGGTGATTTCCAACATGACCGCAGTGCCACTACTGGGGTCGATAGCACCATGGACCCAACTGTCACGGTGATTGCCATAGATTACATAGCGATCTGAAACAGGAGGATAGTTGAGAAGCAAGGCCACAGAAGACTTAATATTCAATAAGGACACTCACACGGTGCAGAGACAGACGGGTCACAGGGAGTGCTGCACTGTACAAAGGTAGTGCTGAGGGAGTGCCGCACTGTCGGAGGGTCAGTACTGAGGAGTGCCGCACTGTCGGAGGGTCAGTACTGAGGGAGTGCCGCACTGTCAGAGGGTCAGTACTGAGGGAGTGCCGCACTGTCGGAGGGTCAGTACTGAGGGAGCGCCGCACTGTCGGAGGGTCAGTACTGAGGGAGCGCCGCACTGTCGGAGGGTCAGTACTGAGGGAGTGTCGCACTGTCGGAGGGTCAGTACTGAGGGAGTGCTGCACTGTCGAGGGGTCAATACTGAGGGAGTGCTGCACTGTCGGAGGGTCAGTGCTGAGGGAGTGCCGCACTGTCGGAGGGTCAGTACTGAGGGAGCGCCGCAGTGTCGGAGGGTCAGTACTGAGGGAGCGCCGCACTGTCATAGGGTCAGTACTGAGGGAGTGTCGCACTGTCGGAGGGTCAGTACTGAGGGAGTGCTGCACTGTCGAGGGGTCAGTACTGAGGGAGTGCTGCACTGTTGGAGGGTCAGTGCTGAGGGAGTGCTGCAATGTCGGAGGGTCAGTACTGAGGGAGTGCTGTACTGTCGGAGGGTCAGTACTGAGGGAGCTCTGCACTGTTGGAGGGTTGAGCGAGCTCTGCACTGTTGGAGAGTCAGTGCTGATGTAGTGCCACAATGTCAGAGGGTCAGTTCTGAGGGAGCTCTGCACTGTTGGAGGATCAGTTCTGAGGGAGCTCTGCACTGTCGGAGGGTCAGTGCTGAGGGAGCTCTGCACATTTGGAGGATCAATACTGAGGGAACTCTGCACTGTCAGAGGGTCTGCCACACTGTCAGAGGGTCAGTTCTGAGGGAGCTCTGCACTGTTGGGAGGGTCAGTACTGAAGGAACTCTGCATTGTCGGAGGGTCAGTACTGAGGGAGCTCTGCACTGTCAGAGGGTCAGTTCTGAGGGAGCTCTGCACTGTTGGAGGGTCAGTACTGAAGGAACTCTGCACTGTCGGAGGGTCAGTACTGAGGGAGCTCCACACAGTCGGAGGGTCAGTACTGAGGGAGTTCTGCACTGTTGAAGGATCAGTAATGACGGAGTGTTCACTGTTGGATGGTCAGTACTGAGAGAATGTCGCACTCTCGGAGGGTCAGTACTGGGACAGGGGATGTGAATGGGTATTTCTCCTCCTGTCCTGGGATTAAAATTTATCATACCCATCAAAAGTTACAATAAACAGATTGTCTTGCCAGTATCACATTGTTGTTCATGAGAGCTTGCTGCGCAGAAACTGGTGTCCTATTTCTTAGTTTGCAATACTGACGTGGGCTGAGGAGGTGTGGGGTGGAGGGGAGTACAGAGTTGACCAGCCTCCTTCTGTGCCATCAAGGGTCTACGGCTAAACTTCAGAGCAGTAGCCAATTTGCCATGAGGGGTGTTGTGGCTGTGGAAGGAGATATATAAATACAGGATGTTCTTGGCTCCACGGCCTGTCTGACTGATCCATAGCCAGTGCCCTGACTCGAGGAGATCTTTTTAATGTCGTCTGCTCCCAGATACCTGATGAAGGTTTTTCGATGATAGGTTTGATGCTTCAAAACCAGTAGCGAGAGGGTGGGCGGCAGGTGGCGGCGGAGGGGGATATCTGTCCCTTCACCGGATCTTAACCATGCGTGGCACACTGTGTGGCATTTAAAGGCATCTCAATGCCCTGACATTGGGAGGTGGGCACCCCCTGAAGGCCTAAGCCAACCCACATCTCCATCTTTCACAGTGATGCGGGCACTTCCCTCACCTATTCACCTGGCATCAGTCCCCTGTGGCCTTGGTCCCTTGGCGATTGGTGAATCCTCTACACCCCACTCCCTCAACTTGTGGTCCTAAATCCCGGGACAAGATTAGAACGGTGCTGGAAAAGCACAGCAGGTCAGGCAGCATCCAAGGAGAAGGAAAATCGATGTTTCGGGCAAAAGCCCTTCATCGGGAATGAGGCAGGGAGCCTCCGGGGTGGAGAGGTAAATGGGAGCGGGGTGGGGCTGGGGAGAAGGTAGCTAAGAGTACAATAGGTGGATGGAGGTGGGGGTAAAGGTGCTAGGTTGGAGAGGAGGGTGGAGTGGATCGGTGGGAAGGAAGATTAACAGATAGGACAGGTCATGAGGATGGTGCTGAGCTGGCAGGTTGGAACTGGGGTAAGGTGGGGGGAGGGGAAATGAGGAAACTGGTGAAATCCTGTGCAAGTTGGCCTGGGAAGAGCCAGAAGTATGTTTTATTTTATCAGAATTCCCCAAAGAAGGAAATGCAGGACTCCACAGTCTGCAGACAGGACTCCTGTCATCATTTTGCACTTTACACCTCACACTCTTCTCATTGGCAGTGCCCTTCCATGCTAGAAGCAGCCCTGCTGCCCACAGATGCACACTTACCTGGTTCTACACTCCCACGGATAACTCCGATCACATTGTCTGATGGTTTTACCTCCCGCTTGTTGAACACGTTGACTTGTACCTCACTGCAGTCAAAGCAACATGCGGTTAATTTCTGAGAATCTCAAGGTGATGACAGCACAGGAAGAGGCCATTAGCACCTGGGTCTCATCGCAGCTCTCTACTGGATTCACTCTTGACATCCCACTCCCCTGCTGATAATAATACCCGATTCCCCATTTGCAAAGCTTTGATTGAACCTGCCTTGCCCCCAGTCCTAGGCAGCGCATTCCTGAACCCAACCACTTGTTTCATGAAACTGTTGTCAGTCACCCACAATCTGTACCCTCTTCTTTATCCTTCCTCCAGTCGGAACAGTATCTCCTGCTCTCCTCTGTCCCAGACCCCTTATGGTTTTGAACACTTTGATCAAGTCTCCATGCCCCTCTTGAAGGAGAACGCTCCCAACTTCTCCAATCTGTCCATGTCAATGAAAACCCTGACCCTGGGATCATTCTCCTGGGTTTGCTCGACACCCTCTCTGGAACCTTCACATCTTTCTTGAAGTATGGTGTACAGAACTGGACGCAGTACTCCAGTTGCGTCTGAACCACTGTTTTATTCAAGTTTAATATAACCATCTTGCTCTTGTGTTCTAGGCATTCAAATTTGATCGCTTGACACTATCGTGACGGGAGTAAGGTCAAGCAATGTGCAGAGGGCAGGGCAGCTCTGTTCTGCTTGGGGATCACTGAATTTCCTCATTCCTGGGACCATTCTTGTGAATTCTTTATAAACTCTCCCTCACACCTTTCCTGCAGTTTGGTGTCCAGATACTTTATTCCAGCTGAGGCTGATCCAGTGTTTCAGACAAGTTTAACATAACCTTCTTGCCCCTAACGTAAAGCTCAGAGCTGAGTTAGCTACATTTGCAAACTGCCTTGCCGCCTTTAGTGATGTGTGCAAGTGCATCCTCCCCTGCCACACCCCACACATCCCTGAAAGGGTCTGTCAGCTCTTGCAAGTTCTTTCAGAATCGTACCCTTCCTCGCAGTTCTGAATACTCCTACACTGTGTGACACCTGCACAGCATTTAACACAAGAGTTCTTCAATCAACCATCAGCTCTGTATTAGGCCAGAGTGTGCTCTCCTCTTCCTGAAAGGGAGGGATGATGCAAGTCAATGATGCCTTATGCATTAAAATATCCTGATCAGTTTTTCCCCTCCTCTCCCTCTCCCTCTCTGAGTTGGAACTAGTTAGGGATGCAACAATGCAGGCTGGTGCTGAGGGAATGCTGCATTGTCAGGGATGTTGCCTTTTAGTTGGGATGTAATACTGAGACCATACTCAGGAAGATGCAAAAGGTCTCTCGGCCACTCAGGAGTGCAGTGTCCTGAGGCCAATATCGGATCCGATGGAGGGTTGAAATTTACGGCCTCTGTCTGACAGCTCAGGGCCAACCTCAGGCAAGGGAGGACAACAGGAAAAGTAGGATGGTGGTATAGTGGTATTGTCACTGGCCTAGTAAACCACGGGACGTGGGTTCAAACCCCCAAACAACAGTCGTAGAATTTAAATTCAACAAATAAAATCTGAAATTGAAAGATGATAGCTCCTTGACAGTGGAGTCGCAGGTAGATAGGAGAGTGAAGAAGGTGTTTGGTATGCTTTCCCTTATTGGTCAGAGTATTGAGTACAATAGTTGGGAGGTCATGTTGCGGCTGTACAGGACATTGGTTAGGCCACTGTTGGAATATTGTGTGCAATTCTGGTCTCCTTCCTATCAGAAAGATGTTGTGAAACTTGAAAGGGTTCAGAAAGGATTTACGAGGATGTTGCCAGGGTTGGAGGGTTTGAGCTACAGGGAGAAGCTGAACAGGCTGGGGCTGTTTTCCCTGGAGCGTCGGAGGTTGAGGGGTGACCTTATAGAGGTTTATAAAATTATGAGGGGCATGGATAGGATAAATAGGCAAGGTCTTTTCCCTGGGGTGGGGGAGTCCAGAACTAGAGGGCATAGTTTTAGGGTGAGAGGGGAAAGATATAAAAGAGACCTAAGGGGCAACTTTTTCACACAGAGGGTGGTACGGGTATGGAATGAGCTGCCAGAGGAAGTGGTAGAGGTACAATTGCAACATTTAAGAGGTATTTGGATGGGTATATGAATAGGAAGGATTTGGAGGGATATGGGCCAGGTGCTGGCAGGTGGGACTAGATTGGGTTGGGATATCTGGTCGGCATGGACGGGTTGGACCGAAGGGTCTGTTTCCGTGCTGTACATCTCTATGACTCTATCAACGATTCTATGTTTCTCAGTGATAGTGAGCTTGGAAACTTTCATCAGTTGTTGTAAAAACCTATCTGGTTCACTAATGCTCTTTCATGAATGAAATCTGCTGTTCGTACCTGGCCTGGGCCGATGCAGGAATCCAGACCCACAGCAATGTGGTTGACTCCTAACTGCCCTCCGAATTAGCTGAACAAATCACTCAGTTCAAGGGCCAATTAGGGACGGGCAATAAATGCTGGGCCTAACCATTGACACCCACATCCAGTGAAACAATGAGAGAAAACAGGACTATATCCAGTCATGTTGCTTGTGGAGAAACAGATACTGGTTCAAACCGACCTTGCCCAGTTAAATCTCCAATGGCAGCATTCAGGTAAGCATTAGCAAACTCATCGATCTCTGCACCAAAGCAAGCTAACCTGTTTACAAAGGAGCTCTTGTTGTGGAAGCCAGGTCCCAGGTGGTATCTGCAGCCAAGGGCTCCCTGCCAGCTTTCAGGAGCTTCATCTCCAGCCAATCCGCTGGAAGAAATGAAGGAGCATTCAACGTCAGATTGGCCAACAGGGTGAATGATGTCAGCTGGAGCATGCCAATCATTGAAGCCAACAATCAAGAGTCTCATGGGATATCTCTGTGATGCAAGAATATCGCCCCATAATTTTGCTAAATCCAACTTATTACCCTTGATCCCACCTCCTTCCCTCCCTTCCCATTTGATACCCTCTCCCTTTCCCCGTGATCCCTGTCACCTTCCCCACTTGATCCCCCATCATTTTCCCCATTTGTTCCCTGGTCACCTTCCCCACTTGTTCCCCCATCACCTTCCCCACTTGTTTCCCCATCACCTTCCCCATTCGTTGCCCATCACCTTCCCCACTTGTTCTCCCATCACCTTCCCCACTTGTTCCCCCATCACCTTCCCCACCTGCTCCCCCATCACCTTCCCCACTTGTTCCCCCATCACCTTCCCCACTTGTTCCCCCATCACCTTCCCCACTTGTTCCCCCATCACCTTCCCCACTTGTTCCCCCATCACCTTCCCCACTTGTTCCCCCATCACCTTCCCCACCTGCTCCCCCATCACCTTCCTCACTTGTTCCCCCATCACCTTCCCCACTTGTTCCCCCATCACCTTCCCCACTTGTTCCCCCATCACCTTCCCCATTTGTTGCCCATCACCTTCCCCACTTATTCACCCATCACCTTCCCCACTTGTTCCCCCATCACCTTCCCCACTTGTTCCCCATCACCTTCCCCACTTGTTCACCCATCACCTTCCCCATGTGTTCCCCCATCACCTTCCCCATGTGTACCCCTATCACTTTCCCCACTTGCTCCCCCATCACCTTCCCCACTTGTTCCCCCATCACCTTCCCCATTTGTTGCCCATCACCTTACCCACTTATTCACCCATCACCTTCCCCATTTGTTGCCCATCACCTTCCCCACTTATTCACCCATCACCTTCCCCACTTGTTCCCCCATCACCTTCCCCACTTATTCACCCATCACCTTCCCCATGTGTTCCCCCATCACCTTCCCCATTTGTTGCCCATCACCTTCCCCACTTGTTCACCCATCACCTTCCCCATTTGTTGCCCATCACCTTCCCCACTTATTCACCCATCACCTTCCCCACTTGTTCCCCCATCACCTTCCCCATTTGTTTCCCCCTCACCTTCCCCATGTGTTCCCCCATCACCTTCCCCACTTGTTCCCCCTCACCTTCCCCACTTGTTCCCCCATCACCTTCCCCACTTGTTCACCCATCACCTTCCCCATTTGTTGCCCATCACCTTCCCCATGTGTTCCCCCATCACCTTCCCCATGTGTTCCCCCATCACCTTCCCCACTTGTTCCCCATCACCTTCCCCACTTGTTCCCCATCACCTTCCCCACTTGTTCCCCCATCACCTTCCCCATGTGTTCCCCCATCACCTTCCCCACTTGTTCCCCCATCACCTTCCCCACTTGTTCCCCCATCACCTTCCCCATGTGTTCTCCCATCACCTTCCCCGCTTGTTCCCCCATCACTTTCCCCACTTGTTCCCCATCACCTTCCCCACTTGTTCCCCCATCACCTTCCCCATGTGTTCCCCATCACCTTCCCCACTTGTTCCCCCATCAGCTTCCCCACTTGTTCCCCATCACCTTCCCCACTTGTTCCCCCATCACCTTCCCCACTTGTTCCCCATCACCTTCCCCACTTGTTCCCCCATCACCTTCCCCACTTGTTCACCCATCACCTTCCCCACTTGTTCCCCCATCACCTTCCCCACTTGTTCCCCATCACCTTCCCCACTTGTTTCCCCATCACCTTCCCCACTTGTTTCCCCATCACCTTCCCCACTTGTTCCCCATCACCTTCCCCACTTGTTTCCCCATCACCTTCCCCACTTGTTTCCCCATCACCTTCCCCACTTGTTCCCCATCACCTTCCCCACTTGTTCCCCCATCACCTTCCCCACCTGTTCACCCATCACCTTCCCCACTTGTTCCCCATCACCTTCCCCACTTGTTTCCCCATCACCTTCCCCACTTGTTCCCCATCATCTTCCCCACTTGTTCCCCCATCACCTTCCCCACTTGTTCCCCATCACCTTCCCCACTTATTCACCCATCACCTTCCCCACTTGTTCCCCCATCACCTTCCCCATGTGTTCCCCATCACCTTCCCCACTTGTTCCCCATCATCTTCCCCACTTGTTTCCCCATCACCTTCCCCATGTGTACCCCCATCACCTTCCCCACTTATTCACCCATCACCTTCCCCACTTGTTCCCCCATCACCTTCCCCACTTGTTCCCCCATCACCTTCCCCACTTGTTCCCCCATCACCTTCCCCACTTGTTCCCCCATCACCTTCCCCACTTGTTCCCCCATCACCTTCCCCACTTGTTTCCCCATCACCTTCCCCACTTGTTCTCCATCACCTTCCCCACTTGTTCCCCCATCACCTTCCCCATGTGTTCCCCATCACCTTCCCCACTTGTTCCCCCATCACCTTCCCCACTTATTCACCCATCACCTTCCCCACTTGTTCCCCCATCACCTTCCCCACTTGTTCCCCCATCACCTTCCCCATGTGTTCCCCATCACCTTCCCCACTTGTTCCCCATCACCTTCCCCATGTGTTCCCCATCACCTTCCCCATTTGTTGCCCATCACCTTCCCCACTTGTTCCCCCATCACCTTCCCCATGTGTTCCCCATCACCTTCCCCACTTGTTCCCCATCACCTTCCCCATGTGTTCCCCATCACCTTCCCCATTTGTTGCCCATCACCTTCCCCACTTATTCACCCATCACCTTCCCCACTTGTTCCCCCATCACCTTCCCCACTTGTTCCCCATCACCTTCCCCACTTGTTCCATCGTCACCTTCCCCATGTGTTCCCTCATTATAGCACCCCGAGTTTTTTCCCCCATCACCTTTCCCACCTGCTCCCCCATCATCTTCCCCACTTGTTCCCCCATCACCTTCCCCACTTGTTCCCCCATCACCTTCCTCACTTGTTCCCACATCACCTTCCCCATGTGTTCCCTCATCATGTCACCCCTAGCTTGTTCCCCCATCACCTTCCCCACTTGTTCCCCATCACCTTTCCCACCTCTTCCCCCATCACCTTCCCCATGTGTTCCACCATCACCTTCCCCACTTGTTCCCCCGTCACCTTCCCCATGTGTTCCCCATCACCTTCCCCACCTGTTCCCCCATCACCTTCCCCATGAGTTCCTCTATCACCTTTCCCAACTGTTCCCCCATCACCTTCCTCACTTGTTCCCCCATCACCTTCCCCATGTGTTCCCTCACCATGTCACCCCTAGCGTGTTCCCCCATCACCTTCCCCACCTGTTCCCCCATCACCTTCCCCACTTGTTCCCCTGTCCCCTTCCCCACGTGTTCCTCCATCACCTTCCTAACGTTCCCCACCACCTTCTGCATGTGTTCCCTGTCACTTTCCAGTTGCTCCCCATCACCTTCCCCATTTGCTCCTTCATAATTTCCCCATTTAACCTCTGTCACCTTACCCAATTGTTCCCCATTACCTTCCCCACTTGACTCCTCCCATTTCACCTTCCCCACTTGTGCCATCCATGTAATGTGTCTCCTACGTCCGATTAACCTCATCTCTCCTCCTCAGCTTTGAACACTTGTCCTGCACTCTCTAACTTTACCCTCTTTTCCTTTATCCAAACTCTTTCTAACGTTCCAATTCCAACCTTGTTTGTGACCCCAGTGACAGAGCCTTGAGTTACAGTGTTCAGCATGGTTGCCACCATGTTTCCTGGATATATCTCTCCCAAATTCCAGATCATTCTGTAGACTCATCCCAACCTGGTCACACACCTCTCTTAGCTGTGCCTCTCTTCCCTGTTCAGGTACTTCAAAACCAGTTGGTGCAATATGAGCCATGGGGACATTTGGCTGTGCACTTGACCATATTGAATGGTTGAGCAGTCTCAAAGGGCTGAATAGCCTAGTCCTTCTCATATGTTTCTAAAGGAAATATTTCAAACAATCAGCTGATAAAGGTTCTCATCAATGGATATGTAACTAAGCACACAGCGTAGCTACTTGCCAGCTCTCTGTCCACAGCGCTCAGTTCAGGCTAACAAATCCAAATTCTTGGAGCAAGAACTCACCAGATGAGTTGACGGGCATCTTCAAACCCAATGGGCTGTGCAGGGATGGGTGATAAACCTTTGACATCAGATTCAGCCTGTCTGAAGGTATAATCTGTAAACAGGTAACACGAGATTTGTTTATGGCTGACCTCCTGAGTTTCACTGGACCATCAAGGATTCTATCAAACAGACCCGTGACCAACTGTCACATATACGCACTGAAATAAATCCACAGGGTAAGCAGTGAACAAAACCACATTGGGAGCCACCCCCCCATTACCCCGACCAGATACCATGGGACCAGACCATAGGCAGAGACCTGTGCCAGGCTCCAGGTCCCAGGCAGAGACCTGTGCCCAGGTCCCAAACAGAGATCTGGGACCAGACCCCAGGCAGAGACCCGAGGATAATGCCCTCTGTAGAGACTCTGCGATAATGCCCCAAGCAGAGACCCTGGGATAATGACCTGAGCGCAGATCCCAGAATAAGGCCCAAGCAGAGAGCCTGGGATAAGCCCCAGAGACTCTGGGATAATGCCCTGAGTAACGACTCTGGGACAAGGATCCGAGCAGGTACCTCAGGATAAGGGTGACACAGTGGTTAGCACTGCTGCCTTACAGCGTTGTTTTGATTCCACCGACGGGTGACTGCCTGTGTGGGATTTGCACATTCTCCCCGTGTCTGTGTGGGCTTCCTCCAGGTGCTCTGGTTTCCAGTGCAGGCTAGGTGAATTAGCAATGGGAAATGCAGGGTTACAGGGATAGGGTAGAGGGGTGGGTCTGGTTGGGATGCTCTCCACAAGGTTGGTGTAGACTCAGTGGGACAAATGGCCTGTTTCCATACCATAGGGATTCTCTGATTCTATGTATACTCTGATCAGAGACCTTGGGACAAGGACTAGGTTTGGGAGCCCATGCTGGGTATTGAACAGAAGTGCTGGTACTCGATAAGGCTGATGACCTTTTGGATCTAGGCTGGCAGTTACACTCCTAACACAAGGCCCTAGGGGAAATAGTGGTGACCATACCTTTGGCAGGGTAATAAGGTGTCAGCTGGTCACCAAAGTTGAGCTTGTAGGAGCCACGCTCAACGCCAGAGGGGGGCAGGTACCAGGAGTGAGGGTAGGTCTCATTTTTGTCGCTGGTCTTTCCGTCGTTTATATCAGCAGGATCGGTGTAAACGATGACTCCAGTCACCCCAAACTTTGCACCATTTATACCCTGCCGAACAGAACAAAGACACCCTTCCAAAACACACTCTATTAAAACCTTTTCAATGACAAAATCCTTGGGTGGGTTGGGGGAGGCAAGGTGGGGTGTATGGATGGTGGTTTTGTGTCACAATCCAAGCTTCCAACTTCTCATCCTGATTTGCTTTCTGCACGTAACGGAGCTTAAGAGAATGTCTCAGAACCTGGGGTACTGGTAAGGAATGGTGGCTGATTCTGGGGCAGGAAAGGATGTTTGACTGTGGGAATTGGCTGGGTTGGCAGCCAGAGTGAAGCATTCCTGCGCTTACAGGTTCCCCCGCAAGCTGTGCTGGAAAGGTACAAACAGGGTTGCCACCTCCATTCAACTCCCTTCCATGGCCTGGGAAAACAGACCGTCCAGGGATCAAATGGGAAGACAGATTAAACCTGAGGCCTGCAGAACCTATCTTCATCTTGAAATTAACCCACCTCCTGGGAGCTGACTGGTTGCTGGCTCCCCACTATCCCTCCTTCATTTAAGTGGGGATTTTCACACCCAACCCCATCCCAACCTTCTGGGGGTTAACCCTGCACCCACATATCCTTCAAGCCCCCTCCGCTCTCCACTCAGCCCCTCTCCTTCGGGTACGGGATTGACCTGGTTCCATGCATGTAGCCACTGGCCTATCCAGTGACGGGCTGGTATCCTGCGCCCTGCCTGGAGGATGGAGTGCTAACATCCCAAGCTGGGAACAGACTTCAACAGCATCAATCACTGGGAGGACAGGAGTCAGGTCTGTTCAGAGATCTGGGTGAACCGGGTTGGTGGGGGGAACTGTCTTGTGGTCATGTATGTTCTAATGTGCCATTTTAAAAATGCAAATTACAGCTCAGCTCTCTTGGGAGCTACTGATGTGGGCCACATCCAAAGCAAACCATGGAGAAATGATCGTTTAATCTACTGATGCATTAAAAATTTAGTTACCCAACTCTTCAATTGGAGACTAACTTTTCAATTCCCTAACTCCCCACTGAAGACATTCCCTCTCATCCTTAACTGTCCATTGAAGATCACCTTTCTAATCCCCCAACTTTCCCATTACCCAATTGGCCTGCAAACTGACTTAGCACGCGCTCAGCTCACTGAATATTCCAGTTATTTACTTCTACGTGTAGCAACTCCATTCTTAGTTCCACATGAATTTAACATTTCATTATTTAAAGGACATGTTTTGTTCGTACCTAAACTTTGAATTTTTCCCTTTCACCATCCATTGCAGTGGTGCATCCCCTGAGCCTGGGATAGGTGCTGCCTGACCTGTTGGCCTTGGCTAAGTGGGCATCTCCCTCTCACCCTTGGGTTGGAGGGTTGTAGGTTTGAGCCCCGCTCCTGAGTGAGCCAATCGTGTGTGTGTGAGTGAGTGTGTGTGTGTGCGTGTGTGTGTGTGAGAGAGTGAGAGAGTCTGTGTGTGAATGAGAGAGAGACAGAGTGTGTGTGAGAGAGAGAGAGTGAGAGAGTCTGTGTGTGAATGAGAGAGAGACAGAGTGTGTGTGTGTGTGAGTGACAGTGTGTGTGAGTGAGAGGTTAGAGAGATTGAGAGTGTGTGTGAGTCAGAGAGAGTGTGTGTGTGTGTGGGAGAAAGAGAGTGTATGAGTGAGAGACAAAGACTGAGTGTGCGTGTGATAGAGAGAGTGTGTGTGATAGAGAGAGTGTGTGTGAGTGAGAGAGAGACAGAGCGTGTGTGTGTGAGTGAGAGAGACAGTGTGTGAGTGAGAGAGACAGTGTGTGAGAGGTTAGAGAATTGACAGTGAGTGTGTGTGTGAGTGAGACAGAGAGAGTGTGTGTGTGAGAGAGTGTGAGAGAGTGCCACTGCTGTCACTGGGTTCTGCCAACCCTCCACCCCCATCCCGGGCTCTGCCAAAGCCCATCAGAAAATGGCCAAGCATGGAGGATCTGTGGACTGCAGCCCCAGAAGCTCATTCACTGCTGAACACCCTGCCTCGGAGGCCCAACCTTCCCACTCCCTCCACGTCCAAAAACCCCTGCTAATTAAGTCTAAGGGTCACACAATAACCCCACCTTACCTTGTTGCCCCGGCCAGTACCACCATATTTAACAATAGCGATTGTGTTTTTCAGGTCAATGGTTTGGTTCAAATGCTGGTAGTCATCCATTGTCCCATAGTTCGCATAGACTAGCCTGCCCTGTGTTGGAAGGTGAGAAAATCTATTACCGCATTATGACATTGCAATAACCTGTAATAACTACCCCTTTCTCCACTGAAAGCTTCAAAGGAACAGGACTTTCACCTGGTTCACTAATGCATTATTGAACTGTATGACCTACATATCACTCCCAGACCTGCAGCAATGTGGTTGACTCCTAACTTGGGCAATTAGGGTTGGCCCAAATTGCTGGCCCAGCCAGCAACACTAACATTCCATCGATGAATTTGCAAAAGAAACAGGGAAGGCTGAGAAGCAGTGCAACATGTTGTCCCTGGAGAGTCAGCTGCTCCAGGCATCGGGGGATATCGTCAGCACCACTGGATTACATGAGTATTCCACTGTCACAGGGTCAGCACTGAGGGAGTGCCGCACTGTTGGAGGGTCAGTGCTGAGGGAGTGCCGCACTGTCAGAGGGTCAGTACTGAGGGAGTGCCGCACTGTCAGAGGGTCAGTACTGAGGGAGCGCCACACTGTCAGAGGGTCAGTACTGAGGGAGTGCCGCACTGTCTGAGGGTCAGTACTGAGGGAGCGCCACACTGTCAGAGGGTCAGTACTGAGGGAGCGCCACACTGTCAGAGGGTCAGTACTGAGGGAGCGCCACACTGTCAGAGGGTCAGTACTGAGGGAGTGCCACACTGTCGGAGGGTCAGTACTGAGGGAGTGCCGCACTGTCGGAGGGTCAGTACTGAGGGAGTGCCGCACTGTCGGAGGGTCAGTACTGAGGAAGCGCCGCACTGTCGGACGGTCAGTACTGAGGGAGTGCCACACTGTCAGAGTGTCAATACTGAGGGAGTGCCACACTGTTGGAGGGTCAGTACTGAGGGAGTGCCACACTGTCGGAGGGTCAGTACTGAGGGAGTGCCGCACTGTCGGAGGGTCAGTACTGAGGGAGTGCCGCATTGTCGGAGGATCAGTACTGACGGAGTGCCGCACTGTCAGAGGGTCAGTACTGAAGGAGTGCTACATTGTTGGAGGGTCAGTACTGAGGGAGTGCCACATTGTTGGAGGGTCAGTACTGAGGGAGTGCCGCACTGTCGGAGGGTCAGTGCTGAGGGAGTGCCGCACTGTCGGAGGGTCAGTACTGAGGGAGCGCCGCACTGTCGGACGGTTAGTACTGAAGGAGTGCCGCATTGTCGGAGGATCAGTACTGACGGAGTGCCGCACTGTCGGAGGGTCAGTACTGAAGGAGTGCTACATTGTTGGAGGGTCAGTACTGAGGGAGTGCCACATTGTTGGAGGGTCAGTACTGAGGGAGTGCCGCACTGTCGGATGGTCAGTACTGAGGGAGTGCCACACTGCTGGAGGGTCAGTACTGAGGGAGTCCCAAACTGTTTGAGGGTCAGTACTGAGGGAGTGTTGCAATGTTCGAGGGTCAGTATTAAGGGAGTGCTGCACTGGTGGAGGGTCTCTACTGAGGGAGCGCTGCACTATTTGAGGGTCAGTACTGAGGGTGTGCTGCACTGTTGGAGGGTCAGTACTGAAGGAGTGCTGCACTGTTTGAGGGTCAGTGCTGAGGGAGTGCCGCACTATTTGAGGGTCAGTACTGAGGGAGTGCTGCACTATTTGAGGGTCAGTACTGAGGGTGTGCTGCACTGTTGGAGGGTCAGTACTAAAGGAGCGCTGCACTGTTTGAGGGTCAGGACTGAGGGAGTGCTGCACTGTTGGAGGGTCAGTACTTAGGGAGTGCCGAACTGTCGGAGGGTCAGTACTGAGGGAGTGCTGAACTGTTTGAGGGTCACTACTGAGGGACCGCTGCACTGTCAGAGGGTCAGTACTGAGGGAGCACTGCACTGTCGGAGGGTCAGTACTGAGGGAGTTCCGCACTGTCGGAGGGTCAGTACTGAGGGAGCGCTGCTCTGTTTGAGAGTCAGTACTGAGGGAGCGCTGAACTGTTTGAGGGTCACTACTGAGGGACCGCTGCACTGTCGGAGGGTCAGTACTGAGGGAGCACTGCACTGTCGGAGGGTCAGTACTGTGGGAGCGCTGTACTGTCGGAGGGTCAGTACTGAGGGAGCGCTGCACTGTCGGAGGGTCAGTACTGAGGGAGTGCTGTACTGTCGGAGGGTCAGTACTGGGGGAGCACCCCACTGTCGGAAGGTCAGTACTGAGGGAGTTCCGCACTGACGGAGGGTCAGTACTGAAGGAGTGCCGCACTGTCGGAGGGTCAGTACTGAGGGAGCGCTGCACTGTTGGAGGGTCAGTACTGAGGGTGTGCCGCTCTGTCAGAGGGTCAGTACTGAGGGAGCGCTGCACTGTCAGAGGGTCAGTACTGAGGGAGTGCTGCACAGTCGGAGGGTCAGTACTGAGGGAGCGCTGCACTGTTGGAGGGTCAGTACTGAGGGAGTGCCGCTCTGTCAGAGGGTCAGTACTGAGGGAGCGCTGCACTGTCAGAGGGTCAGTACTGAGGGAGGGCTGCACAGTCGGAGGGTCAGTACTGAGGGAGTGCCACACTGTCAGAGGGTCAGTACTGAGGGAGCGCTGCACTGTTGGAGGGTCAGTACTGAGGGAGTGCCGCTCTGTCAGAGGGTCAGTACTGAGGGAGCGCTGCACTGTTGGAGGGTCAGTACTGAGGGAGTGCCGCTCTGTCGGAGGGTCAGTACTGAGGGAGCGCTGCACTGTTGGAGGGTCAGTACTGAGGGAGTGCCGCTCTGTCGGAGGGTCAGTACTGAGGGAGCGCTAGACTATTTGAGGGTCAGTGCTGAGGGAGCTCCACATTGTTTGAGGGTCAGTACTGAGGGAGTGTTCGACCATTTGAGGGTCAGTACTGAGGGAGTGTTCGACTATTTGACGGTCAGTACTGAGGGATTACCGCACTGTTGGAGAGTCAGTACTGATGGAGCACCGCCCTGTCAGAGGGTCAGTGCTAATGGAGTGTTGCTCCACTGAAGGGTCATTACTGAGGAAGCGCTGCAATGTCAGAGGATTAGTCCTAAGGGGCTGTTGCACTGTCTGAGGGTCAGTGCTAAGGGGAAGTTATGAAAAGCTCTTTTTAGCCTCTCCGATGGATTTAAGGGATCCCATGGTCACTACTGGATGAAAACCATTGGGGAGAGTGATGGGAATTCTCCTCAGGGTCCTGAGACCAATTGTTATTAATAAACCACCATGGCAAAGACAGATTATCAGGATAATGTTGCTCTTTGTAGGACCTTACTATGGACAGATTGCCTTCATTGATTGATAAATTTTATCAGTGTCTACAGTTCAACATGCACTTCATTGGAATGGGACGTCCTGAAGTCATGAGTATGGAAATGCATGTCTTTCTTCATTCCCCAGGTGGCCTGTGGTGAGTCTTGAGATTGATTTTAGCCCTGCTGACAGGTAAGATCCCACTCCTGAAAAGAGAGAACATGTTGCCAAAGCTTTTCACCTTGCCCTCACGTGGAAAAATGCAAGGATCCCGAATTGTTTGATCTTGGAGATCTTGCAACTGCCCTGCCGACTGCGGGATGAGAAACGTCTGCGGCAACATGTTTCGCTGTCCCACAGGGTTCTGCCCATTTCCCACCGACAAACCTTGGGAGTTCCTGCTGGTGCGTAGGCTGCGAAGGGCTGCACCACGTCTGGGTCCAGCTGGTCCTTGGTGTAATTCAACTCCTTCATCTGCGACTTGAAGAGTTCCGTCCCATTTGGCGAAACTGTAGGACCAGAAAGACTGGCGTGAACCCAGGGCTTTCCCTACAGCGTGTCACAATCAGCCAAATACTTTACAAACAGTAGTTACTGGTTTAAGAAAAACAGCCAGTGGGCAACCAAATACTGGCAAAGATACAGAGGACGAGAGTGTGGTGCTGGAAAAGCACAGCAGGTCAGGCAGCATCCGAGAAGCGGGCAAATTGACATTTCGGGCATCAGCCCTTCATCAAAAATGAGGCTTGTGGGTTGGGGCTAAGAGATAAATGGGAGAGGGGAGAGGGGTTGGGGGGAAGGTAGCTGGGAAAGTGATAGGTGGATGAAGGTGAGGGAGAAGGTGATAGGTCAGAGGGGGGCAGTGATGGATGGGCCCAGAGGGCGGTGCTGAGTTGGAGGCTTGGGACTGGGATAATGTTGGGGGGGGAAGGGAAATGAGGAAGCTGTTGAAATCCACATTGATCCTGTTTGATTGCAGGGTCCCAAAGCGGAATATGAGGCGTTCTTCCTCCAGGCGTCGGGTGGTAAGGGTTTGGCAGTGGAGGAGGCCCAGGACCTGCATGTCCTTGACAGAGTGGAAGGGGAGTTGAAGTGTTCAGCCATGGGGCAGTGGGGTTGGTGGGCCCGGGTGTCCCACAGATGTTCTCTGAAACGATCCGCAAGAAGGCGTCCTGTCTCCCCGATGTAGAGCAGACAACACCGGGTGCAACAGATGCAGTAGGTGATATTGGGAGAGGTACAGGTAAATTTCTGATGGATGTGGAAGGATCCCTTGGGGCCTTGGACTGGGTGAGGGGAGTGGTGTGGACACAGGTTTTGCACTTGCTGCTATGGCAGGGGAAGGTACCAGGAGTGGGGTGTGGGCCGGTGGGGGATATGGACCTGACGAGGGAGTCGCGGAAGGAATTGTCTTTTCGGAACGCTGATAGGGGTAGGGATGGAAATATCTCTTTGGTGGTGGGGTCCGTTTGGAGGTGGCGGAAGTGGCGGAGGATGATACAGAGGACCAAATTTATGGGGAAGTTATAGAGAATTGCAAAAGTGTGTAATTACAATAAGGTACTCTAATTGTCCTCGTACAGACCAGGATATTAAGAACGTAAAGGGCAGAGGGGGAGTGAGTTTCTGAAGCGTGCTCAGGAGAATTTTCTAGACCAGTATGCCAGTCTAAGGAGGAGTTGCTGAATCTAGATCAGGTAATCCCCACACTCAGTCACAGCAATGAGTACCATCCACACTGCAGCAACTCAGTAAAGTTCCTCCAACAGCTCTTTCCAAACCCACAGCCACTACCAAAGTCCTCCCTAAACTGCACAAACAATGGAGTTTTTGTAAGAAGATTTTGAAGCTGAAGAACTGCTCATGGGAATCAAGAAGCAAAGTAGTCCTGAACTGAGTGTTTCTACGAAAGCTTAAGGATGGGCTTTTAACCTATGGTTTAAACAAAGATTCAACATTTTACTGGGCATTTTATAATCAAAGATTCAACATTTTATTAGACAATAAGGCCCTGGCAATAGGATGATCTAGGCTAATCTTGGAATTGGATATAAAAGATATACAGACCGTTAACTTGCATTGGAGTGAGAATAGAATTTGGCAAATCACTGAGAATTTAATGTCAACTTCCAAGTTGTTTGAGTTTGGATTGTGTTTACGAGCCAGTGCAAGCTCTGGCTTGGAAGCTTGCTTTTGCAAACTTCCCACCAAAGTAGAGCTCACGTCTATGTGAATGTCTGATCATGTTCAGGTCCGAATTTAAGGAATGAAATCTCAGGAGTAAGAGAATGGATCTGTCCTGGGTAAACTGAACTCAAAGATCAGCAGGTCAACTGTAACGCAACGGGGCTGCCTTTTAAGAGGAGATGGCTCAGGGACAGTTCCATGACAGAGAAAGCTGGGTCACACAAAAACAGAACTCGTTCGGTGACAAAACAGATGGAGAGCGAGATGAAGCAAAAGCCTACATGATGTGACACACATCAAGTTGACAACATGAATATAAACACGCTGAATGTAGGGAGAGTGGGGGAAAGGACAAAGGGAATCCAGGTGACAGAGAGAGTACAAGTGAAAACTGGCAACCGATAAAGGAGGAAATTCACAAACCTTCAATCTCTGCATAAATAGCATAAAGGCAGAAAAGTGCTGATTGGGGTCAAAAGGGGATCTACACGTGGAAACAGAGAGTTTGGCTGAGACATGAAATGAGAACTTTGCATCTGACTTTGACAAGGAAGAAGACATTGCCCAAGTCTTAGTGAGAGGGAAAGTGAGCGAGACAATGAATAGGTTAATACAGATAGAGAATGAATTAGAGAGATCCATTGATTAGATCACTGGAACCAGACAAATTGTCTCTGAGAATGCTGAAGCACTGACTACAACCATCTAATCCTCCTCAGAGGTGGGGCCCACTGCCAGAGGAGTGGAGAATCCTGTTCAAAGAAAGTTGTAAGAATAATCCCTGAATCTACAGACCAGTCAGTTTAGTTTCAGTCATGGAAAAGCTTTGAGTTGATAGAAATAATTCTCACTTGGATTGGTGCAAATCAATAAGGGAACATTAGTGCAGATTTGTTAAAGGAAAGTCATCTTTCATCATTTGTGTATTTTGTGAGGTAACAGCAATGGCTTTGGGCCTATTGTGGCAATGTCCCTATCCCTCGGCCAGAAAATCTGGGATCAGGGTTCCACCTGCCTCACACATGTGTCATTAAATGTCTGAAAAGACTGATTAAAAATATCAACAGCAAAGATTAATGTAATGTGGATGACAGGGGGCATATGGACTTCGGAAAGGCTGTAGAGAAAAGGCAGTGGATTGCAACTAACAAAGTTGTTCCTGCATAGAACAAGCGTAGGTACAATGGGCTAAAAATAATTGTTGCAACTATTCCGTGACTTTTACACATTTTAACAAAAATATCCTCAAACTCCCTCCCAAAGGGCACTGTGGGTCGACCTACACCACATGGACTGCAGCGATTCGAGAAGGCAGCTCATCACCACCTCCTCATGGAGCAACTAGGGACAGACAATAAATGCTGGCCAGCCAGCGATGCCCATGTCCCATGAGTGAACTAAAACAAAGTGATACTTTCCTGGTAATGTGATAAAGAAGCCAATTGTACAGAATTTACATTGAGGGTTAAGTGCTGAACAGGCCAAAGGACACAATACCCTAATTTCTCTTCTCATTGAATATTCCAATGCCAGCTTCTCGTCCCATCCTGTGATGACCATCACTCCACCTTTGGTGGCTGTGCTTCGAGCTGCACAGGGTGCTAATCTCTGGGATTCCCTCTCAAAACCTCTTTGCCTCTCTGCCTCACTCTACTCTTTTAAGTAACTCTTTAGCCAGGCTTTTTTGGTCATTTGTCCAAATACCTCCTTCTGTGGCTTACAGTGGCGTAAGGTTAATGTCAGTGAACCAATAATCATGGGGCCCAGGCAAATGCTTGTCAAAACCTGTCACAGCAACTATCAACTTCTAATTTGATTAATAAATCTGGAAATATAAAGTTATGGCCATGAAGCTAACCCATGCTGTCCCTGTTCTGGGAGTGTTTGAGGGACAGTGTAGAGAGAGCTTTACGCTGTATATAAGTCTGTGCTGTCCCTCCCCTGGGGAGTGTTTGAGGGGGACAGTGTAGAGGGAGCTGTACTCTGTACCTAACCCCGTGCTGTCCCTGTCCTGGGGAGTGTTTGATGGGGGGACAGAGTAGAGGAAGCTTTACTCTGTATCTGACTCCGTGCTGTCTCTGCCCTGGGGAGTGTTTGAGGGGGGACTGTGTAGAGAGAGCTTTACTCGCTATGTAACCCCATACTGTCCCTGTATTGGGAGTGTAGACAGTGCTTTTGAGTGTTTGACGGTGTAGAGAGAGCTTTACACTGAATCCAATTTGTGCAGAATTGCATGACTAGACAGTGCAGGGAAACCTTTACTATGCTGTCCCGGTCCTGGGAGTGTTTGGTGGGAAAGATTGTAGAATGAGTTTTACTCTGTACTAACCCCATGTTGTCCCTGTTCTGGGAGTGTTTGATGGGGGACAGTGTAGAGAGAGCTTTACTCTCTATGTAACCCCATACTGTCCCTATCCTGGGGAGTGTTTGATGGAGGAAAGTATAGAGAGAGCTTTGCTCTGTATCTAACCCCATGCTGTCCCTGTCCTGGGGAGTGTTTGATGAGGGACAATGTAAAGAGAGCTTTACTCTGTATCTAACCCCGTGCTGTCCCTGTCCTGGGGAGTGTTTGATGAGGGACAATGAAGAGAGAGTTTTACTCTGTATCTAACCCCGTGCTGTCCCTGTCCTGGGGATGTTTGATGGGGGACAGTGTAGAGAGAGTTTTACTCTGTATCTAACCCCATGCTGTCCCTGTCCTGGGGATGTTTGATGGGGGACAGTGGAGAGAGAGCTTTACTCTGTAGTTAACCCCATGCTGTCCCTGTACTGGGGAGTGTTTAATGAGGGACAGTGTAGAGAGAGTTTTACTCTGTATCTTACCCTGTGCTGTCCCTGTACTGGGGAGTATTTGACGGGGACAGTGTATAGAGAGCATTACACTGAATCCAATTCCTGCGGAATTGCATGACTAGACAGTGCAGAGAAACCTTTACTGAGTCCAATCTGTGCTGGGATATTTGATGTGATTGCTGAAGTGGGTGTTCTTACCTACAGTAACACTGTTGGGTTTGTCCTTCTGCGGAAAGGACAACCACACATTGTACGTCACCTTCTTTGCTTCATCCAAACCTGTCTCTTTGTTCTGCCATCTGTCTAACATCAACTTGACCAGATCAATATCCCCTTTGGTTGTGGCCATATGTGGCTTTTTAGACAGTTCCCTATGACAGGAAAATTCAATACAGTATATGAGTGCCCGGAGCATCAAATCAAATACATACATGCAATAACTGAGTAGATATCTTGTCAGGTTGTAGTCCATCCTGGTGTTGTGTGATTTTTGACCTTGTCCAACCCAGTCCAACATCAGCACCTCTACGTCACAGATACCTTGTGGCATTGTCAGTCAGTGTATTTGCTGCTGTTTTCAGATCGCCAAATGATTCCCCAAGGAAGACAAACAGGAGGCTGGAAGATTACAGCAGGCCAGACAGCATCACGAGGTGGAGGAGTCAACGTTTTCGGTGTAATCCTTTTTCAGGACTGAAACCTTTCTTCAGGTTACACCCGAAATGTTGGCCTCTCCTCCTCCTGATGCTTGTCTGACCTGCTGTGCTCTTCCAGCAACCTGCTTGTCTTCCTTGGATTCCAACATCTGCAGTTTATTTTGTCTCTAAGTGATTCCCCATATCACATAATGTAATTCCTTTCTCAGTAAGGGTCTGTATGTAACATGATCCGTCCTAAAGTGACAATGGGTCTAATTCATGGGCAAGTACAGGCTGATCACTTTAAATAGATCATAGAACAGTACAGCACAGAAACAGGCCCTTTGACCCACCTCGTCTGTGCTGACCATGATGCTGCTCTCAATCAATCTCATTCACTTGCACATGATCCATATCCTGCTATTCTTTGCCTATTCACATGCCTCTTAAACTTTGCTGTCGGATTTGCTTCTGCCACCCCCCCCCGCCGGCAGTGCATTCCAGGCACCAACTACCCTGTAAAACACTTTCCTTGCACATCTCCTTTGAACTTGCCTCCTCTCACCCTCAACCTATGACCCCTGGTATTTGACATTTCCATCCTGGGAGAAAAATTCCAACTGTCCACCCTAGCCATGCCTCTCATTATTTTATAAATTGCTATCAGGTTGCTCACTCAGCCTCCAACAATCCAAGTTTGTCAAACCTCTCTCCTTATAGCAAATACTCTTCAATCCAGGTAACATCCTCTTCTGCATCCTCTCCAAAGCCTCCACATCCTTCTTATGATGCGACAGCCAGAGCAGTGCACAGTACCCAAATGTGGCCTGACCAAAGTCTTATGTAGTTGCATCATGACTTGCCAACTTTCAAACTCAGTGCCCAAACCGATGAGGGCAAGCATGCTGTACAATATTTTTCCCATCTCATCCGCTCATATTGCCACTTTCAGGGAGTTACGGCCTTACACCCCAAAATCCCTCTGTATATCAATGGTCCTAAGGGCCCAGCCATTTACAATATACTTTCCTCTTGTATTTGACCTCCCAAAATGCATCACTTCACACTTGTCCAGATTAAACTCCATTTGCCTTTTCTCCATCCAACTTTCCAGCTGATCTATATCCTGCCATATCCATTGACATCCTTCCTCAATATCCATTGAGCCGTCAATTATCATGTCATCTGCAAATTTGTTAGTCAGACCATCAATATTTTCATCCAAATTATATATATATATAATATCACAAACAACAGAGGTCCCAGCACTGATCTTTCCAGAACATCAGTGGTCACAGACCTCATGTCAGGAAACAACTATCTATTGGCCTTCTATGGCCACGCCAATTTTGTATCCACTTGCCAACTCAGCATGGATTCCATGTGATTTGATTTTCTGGACCAGCCACCATGTCAAATTCTTTAGTTAAGTCTGTGTAGAAAACATCCACTGCCTTACCCTAAACAATCATCTTTGTCAGTTCCTCAAAAACCTCAACTGGAGTTTTGAGACAAGACCTCCCCTGTATTAAGGTAAAAACAAAGACTGCAGATGCTGGAAACTAGAGTCTAGATTAGAGTGGTGCTGGAAAAGCACAGCAGTTCAGGCAGCATCCGAGGAGCAGCTAACCCCGCCCCCACCCCCCATTCCCCTGCATTAAGTTGACTATCCCTAAAAGTGCCTATAATTTCCTGGATTATCCTTGCTGCCATTCTTGAACAAAGGAACAACGCTGGCTATTCTCCAGTCTTCTGTGATGCTACCTGTGGCTAAAGAGGATAAAAGATTTCTGTCAAGGCCCCTTGCCTCCTTCAGTAACCTGGCATAGATCCCTTCAGCCGCTGGGGACTTACCTACCTTAATCTTTTTCAAGATACCCAACACCTCCTTCTTCTTAATACTGATACACCTTAGAGAATAAACAAATCCCTCTCTTGTCATCCATGTTTTTCTCCTTAGTGAATACCGTTGTGAAGTACTCATTAAGGGCCTCACCCATTTCTCTGGCTCCACACATAAATTCCATAAAATGTCTTGGGATTATCCTTAATCCTTATTTCCAAGGTCATTCCCTTGTCCTTTCTGGCCCTGCTAATTTCATTTTTAAGTTCTTTTCTGTTTTCTTCACACTCCTCAAGGGCCTTGTTTAATCTATGTTTCCTAAACCTTACATTACCTCACAGGAACATGCCGGTCCTAAACTCTGGTCAACCGGCTTTTAAACGACTCCCACATATCAGATGTGGATTTACCTTCAAACAGCTGGCCCGATCCAATTTTTCCTAATACCGTTGTCAGAAGCCTTCCCTCAATTTAGTACTTTCATCTGAGGACCAGACTTACCCTCTTACGTAACTACGTTAGAACTTTAAAACTTGCAGAATTATGATCACTATTCCCAAAATTCTCTGCCCAAATATATGATTCAATATGTCTGCTTCCCTAGCTGGACTACCTATACATAGAATCGTAGAATTCCTATGATGTGGAAGCAGGCCATTCAGCCTACGAGGTCCACACTGACCTGAAGAGCATCCAATCCAGACACACCTTATCTATATAACCCTGCATTCCCATTGGCTAAGCTATTGAATTTACGCATCCGTGGACACTATGAACAATTTAGCATGATCAATCCATTTTAACAGTTTTCCCTTCATCCATAACACCAATTTGTTTTTAAAATTCTCTTATCTGTGTGAGTGTAAAAGGGAGTTTATATGCAGTTTTAATTGGTAGAGTTACATGCTGAAGGTTTCTAACTGTTCACCTTTAACTAGGCCTTATTTATATGGAATAAACAGTCGTTCTTGTTACGTACAGATACCTGGTCCTTCCTTTACATCAACTTGGGTCTAAAATCAGGTAAATTGGAGTAAATTTACTCACATTTTAGATTGTTTAACTTTTGTGGTGACATCAGGAACAGTGGGAGCTTGATTCCCAAGTGAGCTGACACTTTGCTAACTACTCACTCGATGTGTCACCTGTGCACTTCCCCCACTAGGTTTCCGTGTTCTTGGACCCTCTTTAGAACCATGCCATTGAGTCGATACTGCCTCTTCACAATCCTTTCTGTCAAACTGCATACTTCTCATAAAAGAGAGGAGCAATAATGGGAATGACACTGGGTTAGAAATCCTGCACAAGGTGATACCACTTTTGACAAAACGGATAAAAGAAAATTACTGCGGATGCTGGAATCTGAAACCGAAAGAGAAAATGCTGGGAAATCTCAGCAGGTCTGGCAGCATCTGTAAGGAGAGAAAAGAGCTGGCGTTTCGAGTCTAACTGACCCTTTGTCAAAGCTCCACTTCTGAAAAGACTGTCTTACAGAGGAGAGGTTGAGCAGATTGGGCCTATGCTTAATGGAACATAGAATAGTGAGCGGCAATTTATTGAAACATAAAAGAGTTTACAGGGCTTGACAGGGTAGATGTAGAAAGGTCACTTCCCCTGTGGGAGAGTCCAGCACCCGAGGGTATAATCTCAGAATAATGCGCCACCCATTTAGGACAGAGGTAAAGAGGAATTTCTTTCAGAGCATTGGGAATTTTGCCTCAAGAACTTTTGAAGCTAGGTTGATAGGTATGTTCAAGGTTGAGAGACAAAGTTTTAGTCAGTAAGGGAATCAAGGGTTATGGGAAAAGGCAGGAAAGTTGAGGATTGTCAGACCAGCCATGAATGACAGAGTAAACCCAATGGACTGACGGACAATCTTCTGCTCCCACGTCTGATGGTCTTACTTGTATGATTTCCTTTGGAAAGTTGCAATTGAATCTGCTTCAGCAGTCCTTCAGGCAGTGTTCTGCATCACACTCACTGCGTGAGCGAACAACGGCACAGTGGCTCAGTGGTTAGCACTGCTGCCTCACAGCACCAGGGACCCAGGTTCGATTCCAAACTGTTTGTGTGGAGTTTGCACATTCTCCCCGTATCTGCATGGGTTTCCTCCAGATGCTCCGGTTTCCTCCCACAGATGTGCAGGTCAGGTGAATCGGCCAGGCTAAATTGACCATAATGTTAGGTGCATTGATCAGAGGGAAATGGGTCTGGGTGGGTTACTCTTCGGAGGTTCGGTGTGGACTTGCTGGGCCAAAGGGCTTGTTTCTACACTGTAGAGAAGTGAATCTAATCTAAACAACCAACTGTAAATCAAAACAGCCCTGAAGTGTGATAGAGACGGTTCAATGGAGGGATTCAAGAAGGCTTTGGATGACTACTTGGATAAAAATAATATACAAGGGTGTTGGAGAGAACAGGAGACTGGCGCTAGGTAATGGTTTCACTTAATGAGCTTGTGCAGACACGATGGGTCAAATGGGCTCCGTGCGCACTGTAATAATTCTGTGAGTAGCCAAACCATATTGGCTTTTTTTTTGCCGATTATCTCAAATCTGTGTCTCTCTGGTTATCCACCCTCCTTGGTCCCTGGCAATGATTTCTCCTCATTTACACTAGGAAGTTCTTCATGATTTCAAACGTGTCTGTTAAATCTGCCCCTTAACCTCCTCTGTTCGAAAGAAAGCAGTACCAGCTTTTCCAGTCTCTCCACATCCCCTGAAAGTCGTCATCCCAGGTGAATATCTACTGCACCCTCGCCATGACCTTGACGTCCTCCCTAAGCTCTGGTGGCCAGAATTGAACACATCTCTAGTTTCAGCCACACCCTCCTCCACACCCATACCTCAAGTTGTCCTCGATCCGCTTGTTGTCAATCTCGCTCATGAAGTGCTGGATGAGGGACTCGTCAATGTCCCCAATGGAGCCATGCCCCTGTTCTGCGTTGCCATGCTTCAGGATGGCATAGTGGCCGATCAGGAGTCCGATGGCAAGGGCAACGGCTCCGGTGATTCCGGTGATCAAAGCGATGTGCCAGTTCTTCATCCTCAGCCTTGGCTCTCAGCAAAACAACAACCAGCTCAAATCCCCGAAGTAGCCAGCCCTCTGCTCATACGCAGATCTGGCAGTCTTGTACCAATAGAAGGCTTCAATCTGATTAGCAATATCAGGCTAATATGTAACCTGCAGTTATCGATTAGCAACCACCTGAGATTTATATACAGATAAAGTTCAAGCAACACAATCATGAAACTCTGATGCTCAGCAACCTGCATCAGACTTTGAACACCTTGACCCCAGTGTAGGGTGACATGTTATCGCCTCATGATAAAGAGATCCCAAGCCAGATGGTGAAACATGAAATTAGATACACATCCTCTTTCTTGAGTGTGAATTTCTTTATTTACAAAATGTACCATTACAATATGTCAACCTCCTAACTACTAACCCAGTGGTCTCTATTTATATATTGAAAGCACTCAATCAATCAATCAGCACTCTCTATTTCATATAGGAACATAGAAACATAAGATTAGGAGTAGGCCATTCAGTCCCTTGAGTATGTTCTGCCATTCAATGAGAGTATGGCTGATCCGTGGTCTAACTTGCCTTTGACCCATATTCTTTCATTCCTTTGGTTCACAAAAAAACATCTCAGATTTAAAACTAACAACTGATTGAGCACCAACTAGTTATAATATTTAAAAGATATTTGTTTCAGTACATAAATAAGAAACATTTGGAGGGATATGGGCCAAGCGCAGGCAGGTGTGACTACTTAAGTTTGGAATTATGGCCGGCATGGACTGGTTGAGCCGAAGGGTCTGTTTCTATGCTGTATGACTCTATACCATTTGTGGAAAACAGTTCCAAACATCTAACATCCCTTATGTTTACAAGTGTTTCCTAACATCTCTCCTGAACAGTGTGGTCCTAAGTTCTAGAATCACCAACCAATGGGCATAGTTTATCTTTATTAACCCTGCCTTTTCCTTAGTATCTTGAAGACTTCAATGAGACTTACATTCCTGAAGAAGGGCTTATGCCCGAAACGTCGATTCTCCTGTTCCTTGGATGCTGCCTGACCTGCTGTGCTTTTCCAGCAACACATTTTAAGCCCTGTGAATAGCCAATGCTATTTCACTGAGAGAATGAACTCACTGTCTGCCAGCTTGGAAAGTTGTGGAGGGCATCAGATTGCTCTTGTTCAACATGGATACATAGTGGGCAGTGTCACGAAATAATAATGGATATGGAATCTTCCCCAGCTCCCATGATAGGGGGAAAATAGAAGTTTAAATAATCTTCGGCAGGATTTGGAGCAAGAACGCAGCTTTTGAAAAGTAATTGAATTAATCCATCTAGAGGTCAGACATATTGACAGAACAAAGGAGAAAAGGGTTAAAACAAATGGTCATGCTCCAGAGTTAGAATTAGACAGGACAGGGAAATGATACCACTGCCATGTACTCTTTTCCCAAGAAAAGACTGGATGTGTCATCCTGAGACATTAAGCCATTGTTCTGGGGCAATAAGCAGATAAGATTTACCTGTCAGTAAACACTACATGTCCCTTCAAAACAAGACCAAAGACATTGTAGTTGGTTATCTGTTTAGCTCCCTCCCTTCCTGTGTATATGTCCTGGTGTTAATTTATTATTAATGTCATAGCTGGAATTTGACTACGAACAGATAAATGGAATCATATGTATCATAGCTGATTTGTACATTCAAATAATGTAGTACATATGCAAAATATTTTGTGACAGCTTGAGCAGATCCATTTTTTCCCGTGGGAAGAGTGTATCTCCCGTCAAATGCATGAACATCGCTGAAGCTTTCAAATGTCTCCATCTGGTTTTTGTGGCAAACAAAATAAACCACCCCCGAAAGTCAACTCATGCCCCACAAGTCCTAGGTCAGGTCTAATGGAATAGTCATCACTAACCTTGCTGGGGAGACTTGGAGAAAGTCAACCCTGTCTGAGGCAGCGCAGTTGCCATGATCAGTGGCACTGCTATTGGATTCCATGTCCAATGCACCAGTCCCAACCCCATCGTTGATGCAGCATGGCTACAGTGGGTAGCATCTACATGGTGCCCCAGGATAATCAATTGACGCTTCCTGTAGCTTCCGTTGCAGAGGACAAGAGCACCAACAGCATAGGGACACCATCACATCCCACTTTGCTCCCCAAGACATGTACCATCCTAATTTGGACATATATTAACCATTACTCCAACAGTGCTGGGTCACAATCCTGGAACTCCAGCTCTCTGGGAACATCTTCACGACAGCAGTTCGGCGGAAGACTCACCACTCCTCACCTTCTCAAGGGTAACTAGGGATGAGCAATGACTGTGGCCGGAAGACAGTTTAAAATGAACTTGTGGAGGCTGCCCTGGACATCTGTGACAATACACAAGTTTGGCTTCTGGACTGTTTTGGATGATGGGCAATGCCTGGGTGAACTGAATACCATAGATTTGGAGGAGCCGGTGTTGGACTGAGGTGGCCAAAGTTAAAAATCACACAACACCAGGTTATGGTCCAACAGGTGTATTTGGAAGCACTAGCTTTTGACGTGATGAGAGCAAGCCCTTCAAGCCTTCTCCACCGCTCTCTATGATCATGGCTGATCATCCAACTCAGTAGCCCATTCCCACTCTGCCTTCATATACTTTCATTCATTTAAGCCCTCACAACACCGTTTTTAAAAAATCTGTTTCAGCAGAAGGTCTAATCATTATACATTTGCTGACCAATCTGACTGGACTTAACACAATGTTTAATGGGGTAGGGGTACGCCGTAGGCAGTGGGAGACATGGGGGGAGGACAAATGGATTGGAGTGGATGGAGGAATGGAAAGAGGGTGGTGGGCTCAGGAAGAAGGCATGGGGTTAAGAATAGGAGAAGAAATGAAATGGTTATAGCATGAGAGGCATGGAATGGGAAATTAATAAATACCTCGGCAGCAAGTATTCCAATTGCACTGTCAGTCAAAATCATGAGGGATCACGAGAGAGTGGATTGGGCAAAACTGCGCCTATTCATGAAGGGATCAAGAATGAGAGGGCACAGATTTAAGGGTGTTACACACCTTTGATTAATGAAAATCAAGCCCCACTATTTCAGAGTCATCACAAAAGTTAAAGATTTTTAAAAATGTGCCAAGTTTTCTCAATTTACCAGTCTTTTAGATCCAGGCTGAAGGAAATCACAGACCAGGTTTCCGTACTTAATAAGAATTCCTTTATATTACAAATAAGTAGACTCTCGCTACAGGTAAACAATTATGAAACTGTCAGCATAGTTAAAACTACCAGAAACATACTAATTCAATACTAGTTAAAACTCTCCCCCTTACGAACAGACACACACACACACAGCCAGACACAGTTAGGAAACACAACATGGGTGTTATGGGAGGAGGGAAAGAGTGAGACACCAGTTCAGTGGTTTCTGTCTACAAATCCACTGAGATGGTTCTTGTGCTGATCAGAACACTGCTTCTTGATCTTCTTTCTGTTGATGCTTTTCACTTGTTTAAGGTCACACTTATAAAAGTCTGTGACTTATTTAGATGTCACGGCTTATAGCAATTGCCGAAGGAAAAATAGAACTGGTTTTGTTTTGCTTTAAATTGCTTTATTTTCTTATAGCGCAGAAAATAGCTCTTAAGACTGTGGAGGACCGATAACTTCTCCCTATCTTGTTCACAATGTCAAGCTGTTAAGCTATCTGGGAGCCAAGTACATAGGTGTGTTGCATTTCCACACAGTGTGTTTAACTTCTTAGTTCAAGCAAAAGAACTGAGAGTTGATCTTATAAACAATAAAATTCATTTATTGAACACAATTAATATTAGAACAATAAAGTATACTATAAACTCATGATAAACACTACAAACGATCTTCTACTTTACCTAACCCTGTATGATCACATACAACCACACTAGAACTTGGCCAGGCTCTATGTGGTGGTGTCGTCTTCTTCCTCCGATGGTCTTGGAGGTGTCTTCTCTTTCAGTGGTTATTCTTGAGTTACTGCGCTGAACGGGCCTTTGCAGCGATCCTTCCAAGTCTTTGCATCCATGTGGGGAGAGGCCTTGAGGATCTGTCAATGGATTGATTAGGTTCGATTATCCTGATCAAACAGACCTAACCAGGTGTTGGCATATTGATGGCAGGGTGGTCCTTAGGTGTTCATTATTGTAGGTGCTGGGTGCACATAGCCTCCTCCAAAAGAAGGTGCTTTCCAACGAGCACCAGGTCTGGAGAAGTCTGGAGAGGAATGCACTGGTGTTTGTCGAGATTCATCCCGAGCAGCACTGTGACGCGGGACTCTGTGCTCTACGGTCTGTTCCCCGGGACGCACACCAAGACGAACATCAACTGCGCCTGGAGGATCATCAACTCAGTGAAGGAAGCTCTCTGGGCGGTCTGAAACCTGTTGATCTTCCAGCTGAAGGAGTTGACCCCGACTAAGTGTTGCAGACTGGCACATTCCAAGGTCCAGGACTAAGTGTTGAGGGACGCGCTGAAGCTTGGGGCAGCTGCTGCCAAGGCGCGGTGGGGAAAGAACACCATGTAAGATCGGCCTGCCTAAGAAGAACAGGGGGCCCACACAGTCTTTTGGGCTCTGCTGATGCCTCAACTAAAGATATGGACATATGATTGGATAAACGTACAGACCTGTATATACAAATGATAAATTCTGATCTCTGTATGCAAATATTTACATATGTATGGCATGACCAACTGTACTGACCCCATCAAATTATTTTATGAATAAAGTATATTTTTGAAATTTAAAAAAAGGTGCTCGGCACCTCGGTGTCTACAGAATGACTTGCTGCTCCCAAAGGTGACATTTCACTGTCTCATTCAAGCCCAATGTCAGGTGTGTATTGCAGGGTCTGCAGCTGTCAGGTTTGTTTGCAAGCCTGTCTGGATTCTGCAGCATGTGGATTAGCACAGTCACTTTGGTCAAGGCTGGGTTCTATTTCCCAGCATGCTTTAATCATTGTCCATCTTTTGTAACTCCATGATAAGTTTATTATCGTCCACCATTAGTTCACTATTTCGGTTGGCCCGTCTGGAATGCCAGAATGCCTTTGTCACCAATGACTGGTCACTAGTCTAAAATCCAATCAGCTACCAGTTTCTTGCCCCTTCTTTATTTGTATACACCCATTAGCTGTGCCTCTGCAAACTTCACTTTAAACACGACTCAAAACCAGTTTAAAAAGCACTTACAAAGAGTGTCAGATTACACGCTCTTCAAAAGGTGCAGCAATCACTCAACAATCCTTGTTTCATTTCTAAAACTTGTTTTTGTATTTTGGTCCACAATCAAAAACAAGTCAAAATAAAAAGACCAGGTAAAAGAAGCAAAATTGAACAGCGAGCGTGTAGGATCTGGAATGCACTGCCTTAGAGTATGTTGGAGGCAACTTTGATTGAGGTAACCAGAAGGGAATTTGACTGTGAATGAAAAGGTAAAACACACAGGGTTGTGGAGAGAATGACACTGAGTAAATTGCTCCTTTGTGCAGACATACTGACCTGAATGGCCTTCTCCTGTACTGTCACTGTCAATGATACTGCAAAAAGCTTTTGTGTGGCAATAATCAGCTGCAGTGGGCTCTGCAGGAGGGGATCCCACACAGGTGAGAGCACTTGGTAAACAAACAGAAATAACTGCTCACTTTTTACTGACTTGGAAAAAGATGGCACCTGTGTAACATGGTTAAAGACTTTTGCCCTGCCTCAAGTGTCTAAACCTTTCTATTGTAATCAAGATGAATACGTCTTTCAGATTGCAGGTTGCACTGGATGATGGCTCAGTATTTTAGGAATGTAATTCCACCATCATTTCCTCGTAAACTGATATTTTCTGTATTCTACCTTCAGTCCTTGGTCAATTTTACTGTCCTTTCAAATTGCAGCTTCTGAGACCCAATTGTGATCTGATCTCCAAACTAACAAATTTTATCTTTTAGCCCCATTATAACCTCCGGTAATACAAGCATTTCCTGGGACTAAAATGCTTGGTAGAAAACCCAATTAAACCCTTTTCAAAATAATCCACAGTTTCACTTTGGAATTAAAGGCACAAAGAAAATATAGGCTTTTCCCCTCAGTTTCAGAGTCAGCCACAAAAAAATTTAAATTATTTATATTTTTCATCACTTTTGCAGTTTGCTTAGTCTTCATGCTGTACAGCTTTATTTGATCTCTGCCCATTTTGATTAGATTCCCTACAGTATGGAAACAGGCCCTTCAGCCCAACATGTCCACACCGACCCTCCAAACAGTAACCCATCCAGACCTGTTCACTACCCTATATTTACTCCTGACTAATACACCTAACACTACGGGCAATTTAGCAAGGTCAATTCACCTAACCTGCACATCTTTAGACTGTGGGAGGAAACCAGAGCACCCAGAGGAAACCCACGCAGACACAGGGAGAATGTGCAAACTTCACACAATTGAACCTGTGTGAGGCAGCAGTGCTAACCACTGAGCCACTGTGCCGCCCTATAACTTTGAAAAGCACTTTTCCAGCAACACATTTTCAACTATTATTATTTAGCTGGCCCTTTAATCTCATTTCCTTATTCTTTTAATGTGATTTCTACTATATCCCTCCCACCTTGTTAATGTTGTACTTACAATCCTAATTACCCATTCCACTAGGACCCTTGGTCCCAGCCTGACCTGTTGTCATAGCTGAATCCTTAGGATAATACTGCCATATGTCCCATGAAACTGGAATTTCTCCATCCCACATCTTTTGACCTTTATAACTTGTATCAATTAGAAACATGATTAGAATCCCTACAGAGTGGAAACAGACCCTTCGGCCCAACAAGTAGAGTAACCCATCCAGACCCATTCCTTGGTATGTCTTGAGTACTAATCTCAAGACTGGCGCCTACTCTTCAAATTAGCTTTCCTTCCTGGTGCTCTTCAGGTGCTCCTTTCCCTAATATTTCCTGTGTTGTTGGTTCTAACATGGAGCAGAGGTTGGGCATCCCCCCCCCCCCCCCCCCAAGGGTTACACCCTGACATTACACCCTTCATGACTCTTGATCCAGCCTGAAGGTGTTGATTACTCAGAGCAATCAGCCTCATTAGGTCCAGGCATGACAAGAGGGAACCTCCAGTGATGAACTGCTCTGGAAACCATAGGGATTAGGAGCAGAAGTAGACTATTTGAACCACCAAAGTTAAGCACCCAAAGTCACATGTTCCTCCAGAGCATGTTACACTTACCACATGGCATGGTATGCCTCCAATGACGCATTTCATATGTTCCAAAACATTGGTATGTGAAAAGGTCTACCAATATTAAAGCTGTGCGCAAACCATCAATACTTCCCATTGGCTTCCCCAGAAGATATATTCTGTACACCAGCCAACTACCTCTTTATTCAAAGATCATTTCTGAACATTATCTTTGACTTCATTCATTGGGTCATACAGCTTGGAAACAAACCCTTCAATCCAACTTGTCCATGCTGACCAGATTTCTCAAACTAAACTGTGCTTGGGCCATATCCCTCTAAACATTTCGCATCCATATACCTGTCCAAATGTCTTTTAAATGTTGCGATCATATTAGGGTGGCATGGTGGCTCAGTGGTTAGCACTGCTGTCTCACAGCACCAGAGACCTGGGTTTGATCACAGCCTTTGGCAACTGTGTGAAGTTTGCATGCTCTCCCTGTATCTGCATGGGTTTCTCTGGGTGCTCCAGTTTCCCACAATCCAAAGATGTGAGGGTGAGGGTGAGGGTGAGTTGGTCATGCTAAATTGCCCCATAGTGTTCAAGGATGTGTAGGTTAGGTGCATTAGTCAGGGGTAAAAAGAGGTTGGGGAATGGGTCTGGATGGGTTACTCTACATTTTGCACCGAAGGGCCTGTTTCCAGTGTAGGGATTCTAATTCTATCCACCTCCACTACTTCCATATATGCACCACCCTCTATGTGAAAAAGTTGCCTT
Source organism: Chiloscyllium punctatum (assembly GCF_047496795.1). Taxonomy (NCBI): domain Eukaryota; kingdom Metazoa; phylum Chordata; class Chondrichthyes; order Orectolobiformes; family Hemiscylliidae; genus Chiloscyllium; species Chiloscyllium punctatum. The sequence goes on from NC_092769.1 coordinate 66,827,073, forward strand.
TCATGTACCTTTTAAAATCATTCCCCTCTTACCTTAAAACCTTTACTGTGCAGGACTTGTCCTCTGGTCAGACGGTGTGAAACAGCACCTTGGGGTTGTTATTGTCTGCTCATTTAAGAATCCTGAAATGTATAAATGAACAACCTCTCAACCTTTTCGTTCCTAGTGAGAACATGCTTAAGTCTACATCTTTGCCCTTCAAAACTGAGTCCCTTCATCACCATAATCATTTCTACTCTAGGGATGTGGTGGCACACTGGTGAGGTTATTGAACTGGTTATGCAGAGGGTCAGGATGATGCTGTCTGGTTATTGCCTCAAATCCCATTATGGTGAATTTGATTTCAATAAAATTAGGGGCAGCACACTGGCTCAGCAGTTAGCACAGCTGAGGTAAAAACAATGACTGCAGATGCTGGAAAGCAAATACTGGATTGGTGGTGCTGGAAGAGCACAGCAGTTCAGGCAGCATCCAACAAGTTAGCACAGCTGCCTCACAGCACCAGGGACCTGGGTTCAATTCCTGCATTGGGTGACTGCCTGTGTGGAGCTTGCATGTTCTCCCTGTGTCTGCACGGGTTTCCCCCCCCACAATCCAAAGATGTGCTGGCCAGGTGAATTGGCCATGCTAAATTGCCCATTGTGTTAGGTGTGTTAGGGGCTGGGTGGGTTACTCTTCGGAGGGTCAGTGTGGATTTGTTGGGCTGAAGGGCCTGTTTCCATACTGTAGGTAATCTAATCTAATTCTTGCCCTCTGCTCTATCTCTTTTCTATTGCTGCAATATCATTTCTTTACACACTGTTCTGATGGCCGTGGCACAATGTTCTATGAGTCATGATTCACAGAGAAGGCACTATTTCAGCTCAACCTTGATCCTTCAATATAATTTCACATCACTGTCACTGAGTGTTATGGCAACAAGCTTAAATATATTGTCAATATTTCTCATTTCTCAGCAAGGTTATTTTCTTTACTCTTATGTAATACATGCTCTGGATTTTGTTTTGTCTATGCAGAATTCCTTTGTTTCTCTAAGATCAGATCATTCATGGTCTTATTGAATGGCAGAGTAGACTTGAGGACCTACTATAACTCCAATTTGAACATAATTTCCAAGTATCTTCAAATCTCTCTCCACCATACCACTCCCTTCCGCGTTCTATCAATCAACCAATTATAGATCATCCCAGCCACTTACCACAGCTCTCCCAAGGATGTGCAATAGCGATGCCCCTACATCCAGGCTCGAGGGCCTGTGTTTAAGTTCCATTTATTCTAGAGGTGTGTCACAAGTTGACTAAAAATACCTACCAAGTCCATGAGGCATACTTTCACACCTCTTCTTCGACATGAAGTTAGCCTCATACCATTTCACTTTGATTTGGATGCCCAATACCTTAACTTGAAAGAAGGCTTCCCACACATTCACCCACAATGGAAGTCAAACTCATTGCCCCATAACTTCCTGACCAACCCTCAGGATAAGTATGGCAACCGCAGTGCCTACGTTGACTGCAATCCAGGATGAGGTCGACAGTCCCTATCCAAATTGTCTGCTATTTGCCAAGTCTCCCACTTACTAATATGAAAAAGTCAGCAGCAATAGCAAGTAGAGTCATTTTCATTATTCAGCAATTGCAGATTTGCCCATGTATGATTGTGGTATAGTCTATTTCAATATATTCCTGAGAAGTGAGCATTGAAAATGGTGCCAGGATGAGGCACATAGGTGGCAACCTCAATTGCAGTGAGTATGAAGACTCCATGGTGTAAATGCCAGTGTTAAAAGAACTCCATGGAAACAACTCCAACATTCAGCATTTTAACACCATTTTCTTAGTTTGTGGGATATGAAGATTCTGAGTATTTAATACTACTTAAAAAGTCACAAGTTTTGAAATTGGGTTTATTTGTGTTTCATGGAAGCCGCTGCTGCGATTTCTTTGAAAGAGGAAATTGAATGTTTTATTGCGACTAACAGATTTTTTTTTAAATTAACAAGGCTTCCGGTCAAACTACATGATTGGCAATAATTGGTTCTTGCTGCAGCTGCCTGAATAGTGACTACATTACAGAGGTTCTTGCTTTACCTGGTTGAATTGGAGGAAAGCGCGCTAAGAACAGGGCGAGATTGGGAGGAAAGCGCGCTAAGAACAGGGCGAGATTAGGAGGAAAGCGCGCTAAGAACGAGCCAAGATTGGGAGGAAAGCGCGCCAAGAACGAGGCGAGATTGGGAGGAAAGCGCGCTAAGAACGAGCCAAGATTGGGAGGAAAGCGCGCCAAGAACGAGGCGAGATTGGGAGGAAAGCGCGCTAAGAACGGAGCCAAGATTGGGAGGAAAGCGCGCCAAGAACGAGGCGAGATTGGGAGGAAAGCGCGCTAAGAACGAACCGAGATTGAGAAGTAAGCGTGCTAAGAACAAGGCGAGATTGGGATGAAAGCACGCTAAGAACGAGCTGAAATTGGGAGGAAAGCGTACTCTGAACAAGCTGAGATTGGGAGGAAAGCGCGCTAAGAACAAGCTGAGATTGGGAGGAAAGCGCGCTAAAAACAAGCTGAGATTGGGAGGAAAGCATGCTAAGAACAAATCGAGATTGAGAGGAAAGCGTACTAAGAACAAGCTGAGATTGGGAGGAAAGCATGCTAAAAACAAGCTGAAATTGGGAGGAAAACATGCTAAGAACAAATCGAGATTGAGAGGAAAGCGCGCTAAGAACAAGCTGAGATGGGAGGAAAGCCTGCGCTAAGAACAAGCCGAGATTGGGAGGAAAGCGCGCTAAGAGCAAGCTGAAATTGGGAGGAAAACATGCTAAGAACAAATCGAGATTGAGAGGAAAGCGCGCTAAGAACAAGCTGAAATTGGGAGGAAAGCGCACTAAGAACAAGCTGAAATTGGGAGGAAAGCGTACTCCGAACAAGCTGAGATTGGGAGGAAAGCGTGCTAAGAACAAACCAAGATTGAGAGGAAAGCGTGCGAAGAACCAGCTGAGATTGGGAGGAAAGTGCGCTAAGAACAAGCTGAAATTGGGAGGAAAGCGCACTAAGAACAAACTGAGATTGAGAGGAAAGTGCACCAAGAACAAATTGAGATTGGGAAGGAAGCCTTTTTAAGAACAAGCTATGTCTTTCATCTAACATCTGAAAAGTAAACCTTCTCACTGAGCGCAAGGTAAAATCTTTTTGTTTGTTTTGACAGAATATCTCAAGGTGGTATTTCCGAAGGAAGTGGTGATGGTAAAACTTCAAAAGACTACCATGTGTGATTAGTTACTTGACTGCAGGCACCCAAACAGCACAGCTCTGGAACACAAGCGCCAAGCTCTGGAACATTCCACTTTCTCATTTTGCCTCCGACAACAATTTTTTTTGCTGAACTTTTGTTTTAATAGCTAACCTCTGACGCGAAATCTATCTTTCCCCTTTTTTATCCCCCTTAAGAGCATGCGTTTATTTTTGTGTATGTTTTGGGAATATTTCAAGGGAGAAACTTTGCTGATAATTATTACATTTTCATTAACTTTTTTTTAACAATAAACCAATAATGGTGGTTATTCAAGAACCTGGTTGAGAGGTCTCATTTAAACTTGATATAGATACGGCAATGATCATCTTGGCAGCTGGAAAGGTTGATTTTAATTTATGTCGTGACTCATAGTGTAAGGGACGAGAGCAACAGTCATTCCTCCAGCCTCGATTACAGCCAGGGGCTGAGGGAAGATGGATAAGACTGCATTGTGTAGAAAGTGATATTTAAAAGACAGCAGCTATTTGAAGAACACAGATCATAGAATCAGTGTGGTGGTTCTGTTTGCCGAACTGGGAATTTGTGTTGCAGATGTTTCGTCCCCTGTCTAGGTGACATCCTCAGTGCTTGGGAGCCTCCTGTGAAGCGCTTCTGTGATCTTTCCTCCGGCATTTGTAGTGGTTTGTCTCTGCCGCTTCCGGTCGTCAGTTCCAGCTGTCCGCTGTAGTGGCTGGTACATTGGGTCCAGGTTGATGTGTTTATTGATAGAATCTGTGGACGAAACGACACGGACCAGCTATCCTTCGTAGCCACACACGCAAATGACAAGCAACATGAGTTCGACTGGGACAACACTACTATTATAGAACAAGCCAAACAGAGAACAGCCAGGGAATTCTCAGAATCTGTGGATGAGTGCCATGCCTCTATCAACAAACACATCAACCTGGACCCAATATACCGGCCACTACAGCAGACAGCTGGAACTGACAACCGGAAGCAGCAGAGACAAACCACTATAAAGGCCGGAGGAAACATCACAGAAGCGCTTCACAGGAGGCTCCCAAGCACTGAGGACGTCACCGAGACAGGGGTCGAAATGTCTGCAACACAAATTCCCAGCTCGGCGAACCACAACGAGCACCCGAGCTACAAATCTTCTCCCAAACTTTGAACATAGAATCATACAGTATAGAAGAGGCCCTTCAACCTAACAAGTCAGCATCAACAAAATTACTTTATATCTACACTGGTCCCACTTTCCAGCATGTGGCTGATCGTCTTCTGTGTTATAAGATTGTGTGCTCATCCTTTTAAAAGGTTGCCGATCTCAATTACCCCACACCCACTAGGCAGTACATTCCAGACTTCTATTACCCTGGGTGATTATTTTCCCCTCAGATCCCCTCTAAACCTCCTGCCTTTCACCTTATATTTACGCCACAACGTTATTGATCCTCTCAATGCTGCTCAGTTTTATGTATCTCAATCAGGTCCCCTTTCAGCCTTCTCTACTCTACAAAATAAAATGACCTGAACATACCCAGCCTTTCATTTAAGCTATAATGTTCCATCCCAGATTAAAGTGATCAGAGCTACACACACCACTTCAACTATGGTCTGATCAAAGTTTTGCATAGCTCCGACATAACCCTTGCCAGAGATACCACATCCTTTTAATTCATTAATGGGCTGTGGGAAGTCATTGCCCGGCCAGCATTTATCACCCACCTCTCATTGTCCTTAAGATGCCTTCTTGGATTGCCTCAATCTATTTGTGGAAGTGACCCCTCAATGCTATTGCGGAATTCCAGGATATTGACCTAGCAACACTGAGAACTGCAATATATTTTCAAGTCAGTATGAGTGGTTTGGAGGGAGATTTGCAGCTAATGGCACTCCCTTGTATCTGTTGTCCTCATGCTTCTACATGGTGGTGGTGGTGGTAGAAGTAGCCTTAATGAATTCCAGTAGTGCATCTTATAGATGATACACACTGTTTCTATAGCTGACCGTGTTGGGAACATTAATTGCTGCACTTGTGTGGCACAAATGCTACTTACCACTTATGAGCCCAAGCCTTGCCAGAGGAGTTGCAAATGGTGCTCAACACCGTGCAATCATCAGCAAACATTCCCTTTTCTGACCTTATGATGGAGGGAAGGCCATTAATGAAGCAGCTTGAAAATGGCTTGTCCGAGGACACTACCCTGGGGAATTTGTGCAGAGATGTCCTGGAGCCAAGACAACAGACTTCCAGTATCTTCCTCTGCACCAGATATAACACCAACCAATGGAACTTTCACTCTAATTCCCACTGAGTCCAGTCTTGCTAGCATGCCTTGATTATGCCACACTTAATCAAATTCACTTTGGGAATTTAGCTTTTTTAAATCCATATTTGAACCAAGGCTGGAATCAGGTTCAGAGCTAAGTGGCCCTGGCAGAACCCAAACATGGTGTTCGCGAGCTGGTTATTGATAAGCACTGTTTTGAAGGCACTGTTGGAATGACCCTTCCATCACCCTACTGATGGTTGAATGTAGACAATGGAGTGGTCATTGATTAGCTCATTGATACTCAGTAGTGGCTAAGTACAACATCTACAAGGTGCGCCTCCAGTAACTCACCAACGGTCCTTCAACAGCATTTTGCAAACTCGTAACCTCTCCCACTTAGAAGGGTATGAGCAGCAGATACATGGAGACACCACCACCCACAAGAGCCCCAAATAAGCCACATACCATCCTCATTTGAAACTATATTAGCTATTCTTTCACTGGCGCAACTCCAATCCTAACAGAACCACACCTGTACCCAGACAAGGATCGCAGTGGTTCAAGGTGTTCGCTCATCACCACTTCCCCAAGTGACAATGTGGGATGGATCACAAATGTGAAAGTTGGAGTAAAAGAAAACGCAGCATCCTTAATGGCCATTGTATCTCATTGATGTCCACAAATGATTTATTAAATGTTATTAATTTTCCCCCCACTCATGGCCAGTGGACTATTAGGCAATGAGCAGAAGCTTTCTAACTGGGAACCAGTGTGGCTCTGTTTTCCACGAGACAGGGACCAACCAGTGAACAGCCATGAAAGAATGGAGTTGGCAACCCAACTTGCAACCAACATTGGAAGTAATGAAGAGTATGACAACAAACAGGTTTAAAACATGATGCATTCTATTTATTATTTACAGAGTCAGCAGCAGGGCAATGATTTAAAACACATTACGTTTAGAAAACACTGCAAAGATCAACTGGTGGGAGAGGTCCTCCATTCATTCTCAAACCAGCAAATGGTCAAAGAAGCCACAGGTTGATTAAAATAAAGCGAAGTTCCGTGTCTGTCATCTGCTGTACTTATGGGACTAATGCCCATTTACTGAAAAAACAGTAATGGTGGTAGCCTGCAGGAGAGGTTCAGGAGTCTCTGTTCTATTACAGCCTGCTTGTTAGGGAGGGACATTCAGTTTTATTGCCACTGCTGATGGCTGGGAAGTAACAGCTGAGCTGCGCCAAAGACTCTAATACACTGTAGCTGCCTAGAATAGCTCTAGGAGGGTGTCCAGGTCGGTTTTATCCTCTCTCCTGAATCACTAAGCCATTTCTCTAAGCCACGAACAGCCATGCCTCTCCAAGGCAGGAAACACTCTCAAATAGCAGATGCAGGAGTGGCTATCTGGGGTGATGGCTGGCTCCCAGCTTCAACATAAAACTAAAATTTCACAATATATTAGGGAAGTTGCACCAAGTCACCTCTCTGGACATACTGGCGATTTTATTAAAAATTAGACCAAGGTGTTAATCAATAGTATTGTGGTAGTGTAGGACTTTTTTTTTTAAGGCACTTCCTCCTCCAACAGGAGGGTCAGGGAAGCAGGGAAGGATGGTGTTGGAGTGGAAGATGAGAGAGAATGCACAAACGGATAACTGGGAGAATTACTGGTACTGTACAACTCAATTAGGCCAGGATGTCAGTTTTATAAACAGTATCAGCGAGTGCTGCAACAACAGCATGGGCACAATATGCTGCAGCATCTTTTTGTCATTTCTTTTATTGAGGCTTGGATTGTAAGGCTGGGTGGAATATCTGGGGCAAATGCAGCCTTGGCTTAAAGTATTGCTTCAACATGTCAGTGTAACATTGAAATATCAGCCTCTGTTATGTATCCTGGAGTGGGGCTTTTAATCAAAACCTTTTGAGGGGAGTGTGCGATACAGATGGAGTAAAGATTTAGAGTAGAGCGCTTTGATTCTTCTCTTGTTCTCATGTCTTTCATGTTTTCACAGCCATGGTCTAAATGAGCAATAACTCATGATGTGAGTGCAACTCTCCCAAACTTTCCTGTACACCAGGATAAACACCCTGTACAATAAAAGTCCTCACCACAGCAAACTCATACTTCATTCAGACAGCATTAGAGACGGTACCCCTGTCTGGAATTATGTACCACATACAGCTCTGGCTGAGGCTGTAGAATTCTGGTTTCAAAGTAAACAAGTGGAACGTTTTTGGCACTCCTTTATAAACTGCTAGCATCTTCTGAGGAAGGGACCAGCTTAATATTGTGCAATGATACATTGGGATAGAATGACAAAACCCACAATACTTGGCACTCTATACACCCCCCCCCACCACAAACCCTAGACTACCACCTCAGTATCCCTCACCGAATCAGGTGAACAGTCAGCCAGTAAATGATGAGAGGCTGAAATGCAGCAACAGCCAGGGTGACGTACATCCGTAGTTGGTTCCTGGAGCTATGGCTGGAAACTCCATCGGAGGTGGAGGACAGGACTTTCATTCTCAAGGAACGGACCTGTGGAGGGGGCAAGGTGGGAAGGGAAAGAGAAAGAGAGAGTGAGAGTGAGACTGCATGCAATGTGGTACCAGCAGTCTTCAGAGAGAGTAGTTCAACAAGCATGGAGAGATGCTGGTATGGACAAAATGACGGAGTAAATTGAAAACTCATCAGTGCGAACACATTATTATATCACTGAATGAAAAAGATGTACTGTTGAAGATTTTTACCTTGCACTAATCAACATAGAATTGCAAGAATGCAAAATTTTAAAGGGAACAATTCATATTGCATAAGGAAAGGGTACCAATTGGTCAAATTGGTGACCACAGAGTGTGCACAAGGGAATAGGTGTCCATCATGCTCTTGTTTAAGTCAAAAAAAAAGTGCAAAGTCTGGATGTGTTCATTGTGCCGGTAGAGGACAGGTCCCTGCACATGAATGTGTGTAGCTTCTAGCAAGTGTAAATAAGCTACATGGAGAGCCTGAAAGAAATATTAAGTTGTTGTTAGCTTAATTCTAATACACTTAGGATTATCTAGCAAGTACTATCCAATCACAGAACTACATCTAACATCAGACATTAGGTCCGGAGTGTTCAAAGCACGGCCTAGTTGAATGCAGTCACCACAAAACGCCAGAGTTATGTTTCCTAATATGTCTGAAATTCCATACATCACATTACTTATTTCTAGAGCAGAAATAGTGTCTTTGACTTGACCACAACATCCTGGACATGGAAAATAGTTGTTAATGCACTGGAGCAATATGAAATGACTCGCTTTTCCAGTTGCTTAAAGTACATTATAATGGCCTCGAATAACTGGTCCTTTAAGAAACAGTAGAGGATTTGAGGTGTGAAGTGTGGCATGTACAGCCTGCTTGGGAGGAATTATTAATTTGTTGATTCCCAAACATCTCTACCACTGGCAGTTCACCTGCTCAATGAAGTGTTAGAAGGGATATGGAAATTTTGCTTAAATTTGCTCAGTGATCTTGAATGTACTATCAGAAAGGGTGGTAGGAAAAGATTCAATAGCAATTTTTGAAAGGGAATTAGATATACATTGTAATATGCCCAGTCACCCTTTCATTAAGGCCCAAGCAGCATTTTAGTACAGTACTTTTGGAGCAGAAACAAGAAAGATAGAAAAGAACATTCCAGTTACTCTAATTCACTTAGACGATGAGGGTGTAGTTGGCTAGGTTAGCATTTTATTGCCATTCCCTAATTACCCAGAGGGCAGTTTAAGAATCAACTACATTGCTGCGAGACTGACCATGTGGGCCAGACCAGATAAGGATGGCAGTCCCAAAAGAACATTAGTGAACCAGATGTGTTTTTCTGACAATTGACAATGATCATCATTAGACCCTCAATTCCAGATTTTTTGTATAATGGAACTCAAAGTCAACAATCAGCCATTTGAATCCAGCTCCCTTGAATACTATCTGGGTCTCTGGATTAATAGTCTTGTGATAATACCATGAGGCAATCGCCTCCTCAGTTATTCCTACTGTTTGATGTTTCAGGTAAATAAAGACAACACATCCTAGTGGACTCATTTGTAGTTAGTATTCTAGTGCCACTTTATAATCTGGAAATTTCTGAAATCCAGAAACAACTTGGTTATAAGGATGCTGGACTGGACAAGTCGCAGTGTGTTTCAATGCAAGATTTTAATAAGTAGCCTGAAGGCTAATTGAAGAACATTTCAGTTCTATGATTAGTTAGCCATTTCATTATTGTTATCATGAGGGGACAGGGAGGATGGGGGTAAGACAAAAGGAACTGTGAATTTTTTTTTCCATTTCCTGAGAGGCAAGAGAGCACGAAGGAGTCACTTACTAGGAAGAACATGATGGCGCAGGATGTCCAAGCCAATGCCACATAGTAACCATCTCGCCCAAACAATAAGCCGGCTAGAATCGTGATTATCATCCTGAGGGAGAGAGATATAGGAACAGACCACTTTACCAATGATAAACATTGACCAGAAATGAGGAATCAGAGTGAGACAATCTGAAATCAAGAGGTTAGGTTCCTGTATTCTCATCAAAACAAGAGAGGAGAGATTGAGGGAGTGAATTACTGCCAATTCAAGAAAGGCCTGCATTTCCACTGCACCTTCCACAACTGTAGGATATCTCAAAGCATTTTACAGGCAAAGTATTTTAAGTAATCACTAACATAGGAAACACAGAAGCCATCCTGTGGTACAGCAAGCAGCATTAAATAACCTGTTTTTGTAATGTCAATTGAAGGATAAATATTGGCCTCAGGATACCAAGGAGAATACCACCCACGACCCCTTCCTTACAATTGTGGTCATGGGCCTTTTTACATCCATTTGAGGATAAATGGTACCAAGTTTTAACATCTCATTTAAAAGACAGCACCTTTGGCAGTGCAGATCCTCTCAGGAATGTGTAAACCTACCAGCCTAGATTGTGCATTCAGATCTCTGCAGAGGGATTCAAAACCATAGCATCCTAACTCACACCCTTGTTAAGAGACTTTATCGAACTCCAATCACTCTGCAATATCCTGCAAAGTAGAGGATATTTGGCACCTTTGTAATACAATCCTCACTTACCTACACAGCATTGAAGAACATTTCATTTCTATTAGTTAGCCATTTCATTATTGTTATCATGAGGGGACAGGGAGGATGGGGGTAAAAAAAGGAACTGTGATATTTTTTCCATTTCCTGAAAGGCAAGAGAGCACAAAGGAGTCACTTACTAGGAAGAACATGATGGTGCAGGATGTCCAAGCCAATGCCACATAGTAACCATCTCGCCCAAACAATAAGCCGGCTAGAATTGTGATTATCATCCTGTACTGGTATCCCAATAAAGAGAAATCAGTGGGAAAGAGACCTCAGAAGCAACACGGAGTCACACAAACTTACTCTTTATCCAATTACAACTCACCAGGTTACAGCAGCTGGTAGTTGAACTTGGGCCTTTGTAGCACATAAAAGGGTTCAGTATTCCTGCTTCCACAGTACAATTGTACAAGTTACATTTAGCCCATTGTGTCAGTGCTGGCGATAGCTCCTTGGTTGGAACTGTTCACTCTGATCTGCTCACAATCCATATTACTCCTCTTCAAAAATCCGTAATTTCTTTTCCTCTCTCATGGTGGCACTTAGTGTCATCACTCTGGGGAACGTGGGACAGCTTCTAAAATACAGGGTATTTCCTACAGAGATGGTTACTACGTGGCATCTCTTCATCACCTCTTACACCTTGCAACTGGACCATGCCTTTCACTCAGAATCTTCCTCTATCCCAACCCTTCAGTCTCTACACCTTGGCATGTGGTAGTTTTGCCTCTCAGGTTTTTGGAAAATCCACTGAGAATCCAATGGAAAATCTAGCCAACCTCCAGGTACATGACACAGAACCAAGATATTTGTTGCAACAGTTTGTTTGAGGAAACACGAGATTCAAGGCTGCACCCTAATCTGCAGATTATGGCAATAAATTACTCGAGCTTTGCTCTCATGATTAGATTACAAACCATGTTTGTGTCTCGTTCTCATACACTGCTCTGTGCCATTGCCTGCTGTGGGTTGGCACAAGAACTGCAATTACACATTCACTGCGGTCTCAGACTGATGTTCTATCTCTGTGTTGATCCCACTTGAAAGTGCGAAAGTTTGAATCTGTGGATGCTGTTATCTTTTATTGAAGGGAGCTGAGGTGGCCAAGTGCAAGTGAGAGAGGTGCTTCTTCATTGCTGTGGTGATGGCCGCAGCAGTGACCCAGCAGCAGCACGTAACGTTTCCCTCTATGAACACACTCTTGAAGATCACTGGGTGCACCAATTACTGTGACATTACACCATCCTAGAGTATACCACCTTGTAAAGTGATATTATACTCCTTGGCAGCCTACAAGACTAGAAGACGTGTATGCAGAAATAGGCCACGCAGCTCATCAAGTCTGCTCTACCATTCAATGAGATCATTGTTGATAGGATTAACCTCAAAAGCACACTCTTGCCTCCCCCCACCCCATCACCCTCAATTCTTTCAGTGATTAAAAATCTAGCTCAGTCTTGAATATACGTAACAACCCATCCTTGCCTGCTTTCTGTAGTAAAGAATTTCAGTTTCATAAGCCGCAAATTAAGAAATTCCTCCATTTCTGCTCTAACTTGATGACTTCTTTCTGTGAGATAATTCCATCTAGATACTGGACTGTCCCACAAAGGGAAAGAATCTCTCCATATCTACTCTGACAAACCCCCTAAGAGTCTTGTACTTTTCAATATGGTTGCCTCTCAAATCTTCTAAACACCAATGAATACAGGCCCAACCTAATCAATCTCTCCTCACAAGATAATCCTTCCATACCTGGGATCAACCTACTCAACCTTAGACTACACCTAATGCCAGCGTATCCTTCTTTAGATAACTGCCCAACATTGATTACGGTAATCCAAATGTGGTCTAACTAGTGTCCATGTATAATTTTAGCAAGGCTTCCTTGTTACTATACTCCACTCCCTTTGAAATAGAAGCCAACATTCCATTTGCTTTTTGTGTTTCCCACTGAACCTGGATGCGAGGTATATGAATGATGGCTCCAAAGTGCTGCTGTGCTATGGCTTTCTGCAGTCTTTCTCCATCTAATACTCAGCTCCTTTTTTTACTTCCTGTCACCTCAAACTTCCCCACATTACATTTAGTCTGGCAAGCTTTTGTTCACTGACTCACTCTGTCCACCTCCCCCAACAGACTGTATGGGTGTCATCCTCAGTACTTGCCTTTTGTACCTGTTTTTGTGTCATCTGCAAAGTTGGTGACAATGCACTCACCTTCCTCACCATGTCATTAGTATATATTATAATGAACGGTGGCTACAGAACTGATCCCTGTACGCCACTGGCCACCATGCTGAAAATGACCCCAATATCCCAATGTATGATGTTTAATTAGTTAGCTAACCTTCTACCCATACTAATATTGTTTCCACCACAGTGGGCTCAAATCTCTAAGTAGCCTAATTTGTGGTGCCTTCTCAAACATCTTGTAATCCAAATATATTAAATTCACTTCTTTCCTTCTATTTGTTACCTACTCAAAATATGCCAGGCATGATTTCCCTCATTATACCTCACCTTACATGATGCTATTACACTGACCCCATTATAACGGTCCAGCATCACAATGTGTACAATAACACAGTGGAACAGGCCCTCGCCAGCACTTACCCGACATACTTATATCCACTGTAGGCAATAAGATCAAACGTAGTGAGGTCTGTATGTACTGATATCAAGTACAGTGCGAGGACAAGGGCTAAAACTTCAATAATGATCCATACCAGAGCAGTACTGGCACACATTCCCAGCACCTCAGGAGAAAACCTGAAACACAAATACACACAGTCTTATTACCAGAAAAACACATCACTACAAAATATAACATTCAACCCCACTATGCACGAACGCAACAGACCCATGCCCTATCCCATTCGCCCAATGAATCAATTCCTTTCTCTGTAACTCCTATCGTATACAATTGCCACAGACCCAAATACCATTTGTGGCTGTGGGTTTCTGTAATAAGTCCATATAAATGTTTAACAGAAACCACTAAATAGTAAGAACAACTAGGTAGGAGTAAGAGTAGTGTAGAGGATGTAAAGAGGCTTCAGCACAATTTGGATAAGTTGAATAAGAGGGCATACATGGAAGCTGAAGCACTACATGGATAAATATGAAGCTGCTCATTCAGACAAGAAAAACAAAGACAAAATGCCAGAATACTGTTTAAATGCTAATATATTGGGAAATATTGACATACAAAAGGAACCTAGGCTTCTTTTACACCAGTTACTGAAAGCAAACACACAGGTGTACCAAGTAATTAGGAAGGCAAATGATAGGTTAGTCATTACAAAGAAGATTTGTGGTATGGGATCATAGCATGGGGACATAGCCTGTGCATGTCCAATTGTGTGAAGTTTTCATCTACGTATCCAAGGAAAGATATTGTTGCCTTAGAGGGAGGGTAGTGAAGGCTCATCAGTCCAATTCCTTTATGGAAGGTTTCCCATTTGGAGAGAGATTGGGTTGACTGAACTTATATTCATTAGAGTTTAAAAGAATGTGTGGGGAAACTCACTGAAACGTATATAATTGAAACATATATAATCCTGAGAGACTGAAGAGGGATAATGGTCCCTTGGTGGGGGGGGAAACCGGAGGTGGTGAACAGGGGAGAGGTGTCAGAGAAAGAGATCACAATCTCAGGAGACATGGTGGGCCATTTCAGACTAAGATGAAGAGAAATTTCTTCACTCAGAGGGTACAAACCTGGGGAATTACCTACCACAAAAGGCCGTTGAGGCAATGTCACTGAATATACTTAAGAAATTTATAGAAGTCAAAGGTATCAGGGGACAACCAGAGACAGCAAGGTGTTGCAACAGAGAACTGAGTTTAGCCATGATTGTATTGAATGGTGGAGTAATATCAAATGGGCCAAATGGCCTACTCCTGCTTCTATTTTCTATGTTTGCAACACAGCCGAAGAGTGAGGCAGAATAAATTGGAAAACGATGGGTTGATAGATACCACTGAATATTTTTCTAAGGAGACAGGCAGGCAATGAACAGCTTGGGTGAGAAAGATGGGCCACATCTGTGAAAAGGATACAGTCGTATAGAGTTGAAGGAATTGTCCTGGCCACTAATATTTAACTTAAAAATTAAAATTTTCAAACACATTACCCGGTTGCACTGTTAAGATAAAATCAGTGTTTTGCACACAGCTGCAGTTTCTGCAATTTTACATCCACTTCTCCACATCCCCTGACAGTGCAATGCTACACAATGCCCTCAAATCAAGTGTAACACTACTATCCACTGGCACACAGCAGCCAGTTCTTTCCCCTCTGCCATGGAACAAACTAACTTCCTACAACAAACAATTCTCTTCTCCTTGCGTAGCCTTTTCCCTATGTGTGCCACCCTCTGCTCCCAACAGCTTTCTGACCTTTACACACAACTATCCTGCAGCAGCTGGATTCAATGTGGATGTTAGCTGTACCTTTTCTACCATGGAGCTTTTTGGAACCTGCACAAATACAGGCATACCCAGGACAGATCCCACTGACTATATCTGTACTGCTTCTTGCTGGTTCAAACTAGAAAACATTATCGCTGGTGTTTCCCTTCTTCAACCTCTCTATCACCACGTCTGGAGAGAGGCCGTGTATTAACACTCCCTCCAAGCTGGTGTGCCAATGCATGTTTCTGCTTCCAGAGGTTGCTGCCCCACATAGACCTCAGAGGTCCAGGCAGCAGCAAGAAATATTACAGGGAATGCTGCTGTGCACCAACATCTATAAACCCAGTGCCTCCTCACAATAACCTTAATTATATTTCCTCCCATTGGGGTTCTGTTGGGAAATACATCCCGCATCTATTTTGTTCTGTTGATTCAATATTGCATAACAACATCTCATGTTTTTATCTCAAACTTCAACCAAGGACTCCCATCCCATCAGTACTGCCTTTGACAACATGCCCATTCTATTTCTCACACTTCAGGCCCTCCTGCAGTCCCTACCACACTCCCACATTGAGTTACAGAACTATACAGCACGGAAACAGACCTTTCAGTCCAACCCATCCATGCCGACCAGATATCTCAACCCAATCTAGTCCCACTTGCCAGCACCCGGCCCACATCCCTCCAAACCCTTCCTATTCATATACCCATCCAAATGCCTCTTAAATGTTGCAGTTGTACCAGTCTCCACCACATCCTCTGGCAGCTCATTCCATACACACACCACCCTCTGGGTGAAAAAGTTGCCCATTCGATCCCTTTTATATCTTTCCCCTCTCACCCTCAACCTTATGTCCTCTAGTTCTGGACTTCCCGACACCAGGGAAAATACTTTGTCTATTTATTCTATCCATGCCCCTCAATTTTGTAAACCTCTATAAGGTCACCCCTCAGCCTCCGACGCTCCAGGGAAAAAAGCCCCAGCCAGTTCAGCCTCTCTCTATAGCTCAAATCCTCCAATCCTCGCAACTTCCTTGTAAATCTTTTCTGAACCATTTCAAGTTTCACAACATCCTTCCGATAGGAAGGAGACCAGAACTGCACACAATATTCCAACAGTGGCCTAACCAATGTCCTGTACAGCCGCAACATGACCCCCCAACTCCTGTACTCCATACTCTGACCAATAAAGGAAAGCATACCACACACCTTCTTCACTATCCAATCTACTTACGACTCCACTTTCAAGGAGGTATGAACCTGTACTCCAAAGTCTTTGTTCAGCAACACTCCCTAGGACCTTACCATTAAGTGTACAAGTCCTGCTAAGATTTGCTTTCTCAAAATGCAGCACCTCGCATTTATCTGAATTAAACTCCATCTGCACTTCTCAGCCCATTGGCCCATCTGATCAAAATCCTGTTGTAATCTGAGGTAACCTTCTTCACTGTCCACTACACGTCCAATGCAAACTTACTAACTATACCTCTTCTGCTGACATCCAAATCATTTATATAATCCTCAAAATGGACTTCTCGTCCTCTTCATTTTTTACCCCAGCAGCCTCCAGAATAAGTGAACAATCCACTGATACTTTACCACCTGCAGTATGATACCACTACCGACCATATCTATCTTTCCTTCACTCTATATTCAATGTCACAATGGGTCTGTTCACTTCACAACATACTAATTCACTCCTCTTTCACCCCAAATCCTGCTTTCCGTCTCATGGCACCTTCCTGTGCAATTGCAGAAGATACACGCCTGTCCTTTCACCTTCTCCCTTTGCACTTCTGGGCACAAAGCACTCCTGCAAAGTAAATCAACGATTTACTGGTACTTCTAATTTAGTACAATGCACTCAGAGTTTGTGATGCAGCTCCCTCTAAAGTGTCCAATCTGCATTTCACCTCTTCAATGTGTTTGCACAATATCGCCAATCACTTGTCTGTCAAACATCTACCCACTTGCCATGTCAATTCTTCATTCGGATCTGATCATGCCTCTTACAGTGGCACTTTCGTTTAAGGATAACATTAGGGAGGATATTCCTGGGAAAACACCCAGTAAGGTTATATGGGTGGAACTCAGAAATAGAAAAGGGATTATCACCTTACTGGGATTGTACTATAGCTTCTCCCCCCCCACCCCCCGATCTACAAGTTAAAGTTCTAAATTGGAGGTAGGCCAAATTTGACAGCATTAAGCAAGAAGTTTCAAAACATTGTTTGGGCGAGGTTATATGCAGGTAAAAGGATGGTTGGAAGGAGGGGGAGGGGGAAGGGGGTTTCAAAAATGAGATAATGAGAGTCCAGGGATGGGCGAAAAGCATTGCTAGTAGGTATAGGGTACG
Organism: Chiloscyllium punctatum; assembly: GCF_047496795.1. Lineage (NCBI taxonomy): Eukaryota > Metazoa > Chordata > Chondrichthyes > Orectolobiformes > Hemiscylliidae > Chiloscyllium > Chiloscyllium punctatum. The sequence goes on from NC_092769.1 coordinate 66,844,512, forward strand.
CTGGATGACTGAAACATCAATTGTCCTGCTCCTCGGATGATGCCCTTCCTGTTGTGTTTTTCCAGCACCCCACACTCTACTCTGATCTCCAGCATCCGCAATCCTCACTTTCGCCACACAATAGGATGGATGTAGAGAGGGTGCAAACGAGGTTTATGAGAATGTTGTCTGGATTGGAGGGTATTGTCTATAATAAAAGGTTGGGCAAACATAGATTGCTTTTATTTGGGTGTCAGAGACCAAGGGGTGACCTGACAACAGTATATAAAATTATGAGGTGCATGGATTAAGTGGATAGTTGGAATATTTTTCCCAATTGGAAATGTCAAATATTAGGGGGACACAGGTTTAAAGTGAGAGGGGCAGGTTTAAAGGACGTATGCTAGGCAAGGTTTTTAAAAAAAAATACAAAGGGTGGTAGGTGCCTTGAATATGCTGCCAGGGGTGTTGGTAGCAGATATGTTTAACAGGCTTTTAGACAGACACATGAACACACAGATAATTTATGAATATGAACCATATGCAGGCAGATGGGATAAGGTTAGAATGGTATCATGGTCAGCACACACATGATGGGCTAAAGGGTTTCTGCCATCATCATTCACAGCTCCTCCAGATCCACCACTTTCTTCAATTGTCCTATCAACAGCACCCTTTACGTTTTATCACTTAGTTTCCGCCCTTTCTAGTTGATCACACATATCCCTCCTCTCCCAACCCCTGCCATGTCTCTGTGCTCAGTTAAACCTGCTAGATTGTCAACATTTTGCCCTTTGGGCAAAAAGCTATCAATCTGGAACACCAGTATTATTCTTCTCTCTTTGCAGATGGAACTGAACCTGCTGAATGTTTTCAGCATTTTCAGTTTTACTTTTACAGCATGTTTTTGTTTAGAATTTCCCTCATTAAATATCACTTTGCTTCAATGCTGATCAGCTCATAGGCCTGTATTCTTGTTTAGTGCCTTAAGTTTCATTTGAGTCATTTCTACCAGTCTGAAGAAAGCCTCAGTGACCATCGGAACAAACCTCTTCCTCCCCACTCCTGCTGCCTTGTCACTCATGGGAGGAGAGAGAGAAACACCAAATAGGAGAGCAAGGAAACTGAGGGTTCAGCAACAAGGTGGGTTAGGGAGCAGGAGAGACTACAAACCAGAGGGTTTGAGAGAGGAAGTCTTTGTAGTAATCAGGAGGGACTGGGACGGTTGTGGTGAGCTGGAGGTTACTATAGTTCTTTTAAACTTTAAAAACACATTTTGAAATATATTTAATTTACCAACATAGTGATTTGGCAATATAAAACTTTCACGCTGCAAGATGTAACGTTTTAACTTATTTTTCCTGATAAGAAAAAAACTACAGCTTTTATATCGGTTTTAATAGGAAAATCTGGTTCATTTGAAGCTGTTTAGTTTTGAAACTTCACTAAAGTAACCAAAGTTGAAGTGAAGTGAAGATTTCCCACTTCTCTGCTAAAATGCTTTTGTAACACTACCCCAGATGGCAGTGAAATACTGACCTCTGTTGGATGCCCAGTGCCACCCCAGCCAACAGGATGTATGTAATAAAAGCCATAGCTGAAACAGAAAACCAAAGACAGCAGTCAGCTCTGGAACAATAATTCTTCATCGCTACAGCGCTGTTAACACACAACATCCCAAAGTGCTGCACAGAATGATTCCAAAACACAGTATGGCATAGAACTACGCAAAGAGATATTCAGGATGAAGCCCAAAGGTTTGGTTGAAGAGGTAGCTCATAAAAGAATGTCTTTGAGAAGGAAAGGAGACAGAGAGGGGTTCAGGCAGGGAATTCCAGAGCTTGTGGGCCAGGTAGCAAGACACAGCCACCAATATTGGAGTTACAGAAATTGGGGGATGCTCAAGAGAATAATTGTCAATTACTCTGGACAGCCCAATGCTGTAGAGTTGGATCACGTAGCACAAATTGTTCACTGTGGACACTGACGTACAAGTCAAACCCATTACCAGGGGGATTGGATTAGGGGAACACATTCCCACCCTACTAGAAGAGGGTTATTTACACACTGTGGCAGCTGGGCTGAGTTGTGGATAAAGAACATCATATCCTGAACCATGCTGAATGCCACACTACTGGTCCACAATCAAATAAAAAAGGGCAGCAGGGAACTACAACCCAAGCTGCCATTTTAAACTAAATTGTGTTTCTGTTGAACTGGAGTGACAATTGCAGCCTTAACACTCTAGAGCTAATAATGCGCCAGCACTGGATTTAGCAGAATTTGTGACCAACTGGAAATCTGTTCTAACTGCCCTAGACCTTCATGTATGGTCGATATACATTATACTTGAAAATTGACATTTATGTTACCCACACAGTTTTAGAAAATTTCCTTTCAATAAATAATGAACACAGTTGGGAGGTGCATTGTAGAACGACATACCCAATTAGTGGCCATAATAGGTAATGACGTTGTGATGGTTGATCTGGTTTTCAGTCTCACCACTAGTGACCTTGGTATATATATTTTCTTAAAGTTCATTCAGGGGATAAGGGTTTGGCCGCCTGGCCAGCATGTATCGACCATCATTAGTCACCCTTGAGAAGGCTGAGAATCCACTGGGGTACCAAGGGAGCACTGTTGGAAGGGTCACATTTGAGTTGATGTCTTGTCTGCACTTTCATATCCCAAGGAATAAAAGAATAGAAGAGCTCTTCCAGTGACCCAGCCAGTATTTTGCCCTCATTAGTCATTACCACATTGGGTCAGAATTTGCAGAATGCAGAATGCTTGTCATTTTTCCTACATTGCAATACTTGCAAAGTGTTTATTGGTTGTTGAGTTCTTTGGGAAGCAGTGATTGATACAGGCATTCTATAAAAAAAGGTGAATGTTACCATCCCAGACTCGAACCAGAAACACACCACGTTACACACTCACTTGGAATGTACAAGTCTGGAGCGTTCGCATGAAAGTCCTCTCGTGGGGTCAGTCGTGAGTCAACACGGTATCCAAGCTCCCAGTTCTAAGATGAGAAGGAAAGATTTCAATGACAGTCTGTGTCCTAGAGATTTCAGTTCAAACTTCAAGTGGATGCAATGGTTAAACTATAAATGTCGCTTTGCTGCCTGTCTTATTAACAATACTTGCTGTGTAGCCTATGTTGTGCACTCTCTCGTTAAACTGTTCTAAACACTGGACCTTAATTAAATAACTCCACACATGTCTAAACAAATGGTAAGCCTCCTCAGGTCCAAGATCCCGTAATAGAATGGAACAGAGGGACATATTTGGCATTAAAGCATGAAAAATACTGAACAAATTGTTCTGTCCCTAATGAAAATCCTACTGTATTATATACGAAAATCTGCTGGCAGGATGTTGATTAACTCACTCCCAGTTTTGCTTTCTCTAGGCTCAAACCCCAACTCACTTCAACTTACTCCAGGAGATCTGAGGCTCTAAATTTCTGCTAGCCCTGCAACACAGTAGCGAGGGATGCGCTCTTGTCACAGGTGCCATTTTATAACCAACACCTTGCCTGCCTTCCGAGGCCAACAGGGACCTGTTAATTATTGAATTAATGTTTGCCAGGTTTGCTAACTGACTGTTCCATCTTTCCACACGAAAAAAAGAGAGATCAATACTCTGATGTCCTTTGGGTCAACCCAAGATTGCAAGTCCGTGTTCATTTAGAAAGATGATAGAGCTTGTATTTCCATATCACCTTTCTTGCTTGCAGGACATTCAAAGTGCTTGACAGCCAAGGAAGTACTACTGAAGCGCTGCAAAAAAATAGGGAATTCCTGCATAGGAGTGCCAACCTAGGTTGAGAGTGTGGTGCTGGAAAAGCACAGGTCAGGAAGTTCATTCCTGATGAAGAGCTCATGCCTGAAACATCGATTCTCCTGCTCCTCAGATGCTGCCTGTCCTGCTGTGCTTTTCCAGCACCACACTCTCGACTCTAATCCCAAGGATCTGCAATCCTCACTTTCTTCTAGTTGACGTCAACCTAGGTTTCAGGGCTTCAGCCCACAGTCTTCTTGATCCGGTCGGTGATAATAACGAAGACGTGACTTGCTTTTCAAATGCAAACTACAAAATGCCTCTTGGTGGCAAAGATAGGATTTTCTCTCAACATTTTGCTGCCAAGCGCAAGGATCCATCTAACTGGTAGTTCAGTAAAGGTGCTTACACCCAAGCCTCAGAGAACTGATGAGGTAGTCAGTTCAACTTCCCTGTGGCATCTCTCACAGACAGATAATTTAGTGCTGAGATATGCAGCATGCACATAGCCACTTGGAATAGTATTAAGACAGCCGGTTCGACTTTGCTTCGAAATCTTATACCCAGAGGATCTCAGCATGTTGGTCAAGCATCATTATAGGACTGGGCCGTTGGCCGTAATAATTATATGGCCACATCCACAAGACATGAAAGAGATCACTAATTATTTGAAACACAAAGTCAAAGCTAAGCAGATCACCCAAATGAAATTTTTCGTTAGTTGCATGCACAGTTAGCACAAATGGTTTATCGAAACGTCTGGTTAATAACCAACAGGTGACCTGATATTTGCAGGTGCTAATAACCTCATCTATACCCTCAGGTGAAAAATGGGGACCCCTGACCAGAGACAGAGAAACTTATTGGTAAGTTGAAACACTAGTCCAGTTTTAATGTTACATTTTTCAGGATCCCAGAAAGTCTGCAAATAAACTAAACTGGTAATAACCATAGATTAGATTAGATTAGATTACTTACAGTGTGGAAACAGGCCCTTCGGCCCAACAAGTCCACACCGCCCCGCCGAAGCGTAACCCACCCATACCCCTACATCTACATCTACACCTTACCTAACACTACTGGTAATTTAGCATGGCCAATTCACCTGACCTGCACATCTTTGGACTGTGGGAGGAAACCGGAGTACCCGGAGGAAACCCACGCAGACACGGGGAGAATGTGCAAACTCCACACAGTCAGTCACCTGAGGCGGGAATTGAACCCGGGTCTCTGGCGCTGTGAGGCAGCAGTGCTAACCACTGTGCCACCGTGCCGCCCATAGCTACACTACAGCTAATGTCAAGTCTGTCATAAGTAAACCGGTTTCAAAAGCCTATTTCTCTAGTGGATTGTTGTAATTGCCTGAAAAGTAGACTAACTTTGCTTATGGCAATCTGTTATTGCTGTGCTTTTCTCAACTCTACTTTGAAATCTACCATTCCTGTTAGAAGCCCCACACTTATTTTGTGAAAAGACATCAAAACCACCTCATGAGGTTGAATTGCCCTGCCCAGTGGAAAGACTATCTTTGTACTTCTGTACTTGAGATTGCGGACTGAAATAGGAAAAAGGACTATTTTAAAAACTTGCACTTTACCAGTGAGATTTCTGCACTTTACCAGCACTTGCGGTGGATACTGGGAAGTTATTTCTGTTAGTGGGGGAACTGTGACCTGAGGGCACAGCCTTAGAATTGGAGGGAGTCAATTTAGAACGGAAATGAGGAGACATTTCTTCAGCCAGAGAGCGGTGGGCCTGTGGAATTCATTGCCACGGAGCGCAGTGGAGGCTGGGACATTAAAGGTCTTCAAGGCAGAAATTGATTATTCCTTGTGAGATCAAGAATTTAAGAGCTACAGGAAGAGTGCGGGTAGGTGGAATTGAAATGCCCGTCAACCATGAATAAATGGCGGAGTGGACTCGATGGGCCGAATTGCCTTACTTCCACTCCTAATCTAAACACTGTAAGACCATAAAACATAGATTAGATTAGATTAGATTACTTACAGTGTGGAAACAGGCCCTTCGGCCCAACAAGTCCACACCGCCCCGCCGAAGCGAAACCCACCCCTACATTTACCCCTTCACCGAACACTACGGGCAATTTAGCACGGCCAATTCACCTAACCTGCACATCTTTGGACTATGGGAGGAAACCGGAGAACCTGGAGGAAACCCACGCAGACACAGGGAGAATGTGCAGACTCCACACAGTCAGTCACCTGAGGCGGGAATTGAACCCAGGTCTCTGGTGCTGTGAGGCAGCAGTGCTAACCACTGTGCCGCCCGTGTTGTTTGTTCATCCAGTGGAGAGACGTTTAGTTGCAGACAAGCTAGCACCAGGAATTGTGAACAGGATGAGATTTGGCCAGTAACAAGTAGCCGATTGGTCTATGACAAAGGCCATCTACCCACCACATTTACGTGATTGTTTCCAGGGTTGAACAGTTTTTGTGGGTCTGAATATCATGATCAGACATATTCAGACCTCTAGAAGGATCCTTGTTCCTCCAGTAAAGAAAACCAAAACACCTGAAGGGAGGCCAGATTATTTTCCCTCACCAAGTGCTGCAAACAGTTCTTTTAACTAATATGTCATAGCTTTTATACAATATGAGCTAGTTGTTCTGTGCCTCGTGCAAGCCAGAGAACTGAAGAGAAGCACACATAAGAACTAGGAGTAGTAGGAGTAGGCCATCCAGTTCCTCCAACCTGCTCTGCCATTCAATAAGATCATGGCTGATCTTATCATGGCCTCAGCTCCACTTACCCACCCTCTCACCGTAACCCTTAATTCCGTTACAGTTCAAAAAATTATTTTAGCTTTAAAAACATTGATTGAGGCTTCCTCAATCACTTCACTGGGCAAGGAATTCAATAGATTTACAAACCTCTGGGTGAAGTTCTTTTCAATTCAATGCTAAATCTGCTTCCCCTAATTTTCAGGCTATGCCCTTTTGACCTAGCTTTACCCACCAGTAGAAACATCATCGCTACTTCTGTACTATCTATTCCCTTCATTATTTTAAGTTTCTGAAAGATCCCTCCCATTCTTCTAAATTCCAATGAATATAACTCAGCCTCCCCTCTTAAGCCAACCCCCCCAACCCCAGAATCAACCTAGTGAACCTCCTCTGCACTCCCCCTCTAGTGCTAGTACATCCTTTATCAAGTAAGGTGATCAAAGCTGCATGCAGTACTCCAGGTGTGCACCTTGTACAGCTGCAACATAACCTCCCTGCTCTTAAATTCAATCCCTTTAGCAATGAAGGATGAAATTCCATTTGCCTTCTTAAATTACCCATTGCACCCTCAGACCAACCTTATGTGATTCATACACAAGGACACCCAGGTCCCCTCTGCACAGCAGCATGCTGCAACTTTTTTACCATCCAAGTAATCACCCTTTTTACTATTGTTCCTACCGAAATGGATGACTTCACATTTATTAACATTGTAGTCCATCTGCAAGACCTTTGCCCATTCACTTAAACTATGTCTCTAGTCACTGACTGTCAACCAGAAAAACACTCACTTATCCCACGCTTTCCATTTGTTAACCAATCCTCTATCCATGCTAATACATTGCCCATAATACCATGCATCTTAATCTAATGCAGCAGCCTTCTGTGTAGCACCTTGTCAAATGCCTTTTGGAAATCTAGATACACCACATCTACTGGGTCCCCGTTGTCCACCATGCTTGCAATGTCTTCATAGAATTCCAGTAGATTGGTTAAGCATGACCTGCCCTTCATGAACTCATGCTGCGTCTGCCCAATGGGACAATTTTTAACTGGATGCCTTGCTATTTCTTTCTTGATAATAGACTCAAACATTGCCCCACTACAGAAGCTAAGCTAACCGGTCTACAATTCATCCTTTTTCTATTACTTTTCTTTTAAAAACAGTGGCATATATTTGCTGTTTTTCAATTTGTTGAAACTGCCCCAGGATCTAGTGAATTTTGGGAAAGTATAAGTGTATTTGCTATTTCAGTCACCATCTCTTTTAGTACCCCAAATGCATTTCATCAGGGCCAGGAGACTGGTCTTCCACTGTGAGGACCAACACAAATACCTGTTCAGTGCCCTAGCCTATTAGTAATATCCCATTACTAAATCCCCCTTCTCATCCTCTAAAGGACCAATATTTACTTAGCTGCTCTTTCGTTTTATATATTTTTAGAAACATTTGCTATCTGTCTGTATATTCTGAGCTAGTTAGTCTCATAATCTATCTGACTTTTCTTTACAGCTTTTTTTGTGGCTTTCTGTTGACCTTTAAATCTTTCCCAGAGATCTTGGCCACTTTGTATGCCTTTTCTTTCAATGTGATAGCCTCCCTTATTTCCTTGGACACCAGTGGGAGATTACCCCTTTTCCTTCAGTCCTTCCTTTTCACAGGTATATACTTTTGCTCAGCACTTTGAAAAACTGCTTTGACAGTCCTCCACTGTTAGTCAATTGTCCCACCACGAAGTCTTTGCTTTCAGTCTACTTTAGCTAACTCCTCCCTCATCCTACTGTAGTCTTTGTTTAAGCACAGGACCCTGGTATTGGATTCTATCTTCACACTCTCTATTCTAAAGTCAACCATACTGTCATCACTCCTTCGAAGAGGATCCCTAACTATGACATCATTACATTATTCCAGCCTCATTACACAGGACCAGATCTATGATGGCTGCTCCCTCGTCAGTTCCATTGCATACTGTTCAAGAAAACTATTGCGGATATCTTCGATAAAACTCCTCCACGAGCAAGTCCTGGCCAGCAAAAAGGATCATCTCAGCAAATCCTGAACTAGCTTTGCAAATGATGGGGGAGTAGGTGAGCATAATGAGATTTTTAACTAACAGAGATACATGGCAAACACATAGCCAGAATCTGTATTGCAGAAACCTGGACCATTCTGTCATCCTGGGTCAAAGAAGACACGTAAATTGGCAAATTTGCATACCTTAAAATCTCTTAACTTTTGTGATGACTTCTGCAATACAGGGGTTTGATTTCCAGAGTGCTACCTCAATGAGCTGTGACACTGGGAACCCGGTTACATGCCTGAAACTTCTGGCTTTTGAATAGTTTCAATTATACAGCTTTGAACTCTTCTCAGACTGCTTTTAAACATCAGAACAGAGTAATAGCTCTCAGCTCAGCTACAGACTGCCTCATCTCCATCTCTCTTCTCAGTAATCAGGTGTGCTGCCTCAGAAGTGAACTCATTCCCAGGTTACAAAGATCACATTGACCACAAGATATACAAAAGCAGAAGTAGGCCATTTGAGTCTTGCTTTGCCATTCAATGAGGTCATGGCTGATCTGACAATCCCCAATTCTACTTTCCCACCTTTTCCCCATAACCCTTGATTCCCTTACTGATTAAAAAAATCTGTCTATATTATACATCTTTAATTGCACATGAACATCTGTGAAAAGGAATTCTGACAGTGCAGCCAACTGCAAATACCTTGACTCATATCAACTTACTGGACTCAAGGGAATTAATGTCCAAATCATATTTCTCTTTAATTGTGACTTCTCTTCCTTCCTTGTTCTGTGCATGCATGCGGTGAAGCTTAACAGGGTTTGCACCGTCTTTTTTTCAAAAAAAAATGCATGAAAGACAGTTTGCTGTAGGTCACTTAGAAATGAAACTTCAGAGGGTTTAAGAACTAGGAGCAGGAGTAGGTCAATTGTCCCCTTGAGCCTGCTCCACCATTTAATAAGATCATGGTTGATTCTTTCCATGGACTCAGCTCCACTTACCTGCCCACTCACCACAACCCCAAATTCCTTTGCTGCTCAAAAATCCATCTATCTTTGCCTGAAAAACATTCAGCAAGGTAACCCTCAATTGCTTCACCAGACAGGGAATTCCACAGATCCAAAACTGAGTGAAGAAGTTCCTTCTCAACTCAGTCCCAAATCCCTTATTTTTTTGAGTCTATGCCTTCGAGTTCTAGTTTCACCCACCAGTGGAAACAACCTCCCTGCTTCTACCTTATCTACTCACTTCATAATTTTATGTTTCTATAAGAACCACCCCCCCCCCCCCCCCACCCCTGTCCCCATTCTTCTAAATTCCAATGAGTATACTCTCAGTCCACGCAACCTCTCCTCATAAGCCAACCTTCTCAACTGCAGAATCAATCCAGTGAACCTCCTCTGCCAGTACATCCATTCTCAAGTAAGGAGATTCAAACTGTACACAGGGGAAACACAGCATGGTCTGTTTCAGAAAGGATATGGAATAAGATTTTTTTTTAAAAATCACCTTTTACACACAGGAGGACAATAAAATAATTCATTTCGCCTCTCCCTCTTGTCTCTGACACCCATTTCTTGTTATTACATGTGAAGGCACAAAGACTAGCCCAGCTTTGAATATCAATAAATAATACTTTTCATTTAAACCCGAGAGGGAGTTGAGATTCATTTTTAAAAACTGACTTTGTAAACAGAAGTTTGGGACATATACTACAGTCTTTTCACAAGTAAATTGTGAAAGAGGTAAAGAGAACAAAGAGTTCAGTCTGCCTATCTACCCTGTCCATAACAATACTTTGCACAAACCCCCATGCAGTTCTGTACCTGGTGGGTGTAAGGGAACAGGAGCAAGGCCAACTTCTTGGTGACGTATCTGGTGTCGACTGTGAAGAAATATTTCAGCTTGTTGACGGACACAAACCTGTTCAGCTGTCATAAAGAAAGAAGAAATGTGTATAGTCAGTCTGGTCTGAGCCTGCAAGGTTATCAGATCTTATGGCACTGGTCATAACGGATGAGCAGCTTTTACAAGACCAGTGATGCTGACGTTATCTGACACACAGTTCAAATGGTGACTTCAGTCCCACAAGTAGATACCCTTTGAAGTTGATACCCTTTGAAGTGTCCAGGCAAGCCATTTCACTGTACTATTGCTATGAAACAAAATGAACATTTGTCAATATAGATACTGCTAGAAGTGAGCATTTCCAGCAACCGCTGTTTTTGTTTCTGATTTACAGCATCTGCATTTCTTTCAGTTTTTATTTTGAACACCTGTCATGGCAACACAGATACTATCAACACGTTGAGTATGATATAAACACAGAAGGCAGCCAGTCAGTTCATTGTATCTATGTTCGTATCCATTTAGACCCATACCCCAGCTTTGCCCATAAGTCTAGCAAGTAGTTATCCAATTCCCCTTTGAAAGTTAATGTTGATTTCCACTACTCTTCTAGGCATCATGTTTCAGATTACAATTTCACTTTCAGTTGCTTTGCTGTGCCCCTCCAGTTGCCCATCCACTTGCCACTGGAAAAAGCTTCTGCTTGTTTACTCCATCAAACGCTCTCATAAAAAAAGTCTTCATAAACCATCTCTAATCTCCTGAGCACAATCCTAGCTTCAACCTCTCCACATAGCTGAACTTTCACATCCTTTTGGTCTTCTGCAAAGGATACAGAGGGTCCACCGTTGTCAAGAAACCCCTGAACTGGACCAGCCATATAAATACAAAGGTCTATGAAAGCAGGTCAAAGGCTGGGAATTCCATGACAAATTATTCACTTCCTGACTCCTCAAAGTCTGTACACCATCGACAAGGCACAAGTCAGCAATGTGATAAATATCTCCCAACCTTCCAACAACATTCAAGAAGCTCAACGTCATTCAAGATCAACTTGTCCACTTAATTAGCATCCTACCCACCATCTTCAACATCCACTGTCTCCAGCACCAAACTGCACAATGGCAAAAGTACACAACCTGTCAGACGTATTGGACCAACTCGCACAGGCTCCTTTAACAGCACTTACAAGCACACTGTTAGTATCACAACGGAGGAGAATGGGAACAGATTTTTGTCTTTATCTTTTGGATAAGGTCATTGATAAACAATGAATGCGAGCTTAGCCAACAATGTTGGGGTCTGGAGTCACATGTCAGCCAAATTTCCTTCCCTAGTGAGTCAGATGGGCTTTTATGTCAATTGACAATGGTTCCATAGTTGTTATTAGGGTAGATTTTACTCCAGATTTTTACTGAGTTCAAGCTTTGCAAATAGCTGCGATGAGATTTGAACCAAAGCCTCCAGAACATTAGCTCACGGATTATAAGTACAATGTCAATACAACAATACCACCATTTTCCTGAAAATGCATCAGATGCATGGAAACACAACCACCTCCAGATTCCCCGCTGCGCCACATATCATCCTGGCTTGGAAATATATTGACCATTCCTTCACAGTCACTGGGCCAAAAACGCTGGAACTTTGTCCCTAACAGCATTGTTCAATGTGACAGCTCACCACCTTAAGAAGGGTAATTAGGAAGTGAATAGAAGTTGGCAAAGCCAGAAACGCCCACTTAAGAGACTTTTACAAAACAGCACTTCTGCATAGCCTCCAGAAATGGACAGTACCTTAGTCTTGGGTCTAACCATTGACGCAAAGCTTCCCTGTTTGGAACTCTTGTGCCTCTGGTCACTAAGTCAAAGATTCCATTTGGCTAAGTATTTTTTTAAAAAAAAGCAGCCACCGAAATCGTCCCTGTCAACTTCAGATTCGAGAAAGGAATTTTAAAAGTTCAAGTACAATTGATCAAAAGTGCAGCTGCAGAGATGTTTCCAGTCACTGGGGAGAGATAAACCAGATGCCATAAATGAATCCAGTCGAGATTTCAGGACAAAGCTTTTTACTCAAGAGTTGGGATAATGTAGAACTCAATACCACTGGGAGTGGATGAGGGAATAGTACAGATGTATTTAAGGGAGAAGCTCACAGTTACTTGAGGATTCGTTGAGACGCACAGGGGTGAGGAGGATCATATGAGTGACCCTTTTCTGTGCTGTAAGCACAATATAACATTAACAAAGTAAAAAATCACAACACCAGGTTATAGTCCAACAGGTTTAATTGGAAAACTATTAGCTTTCGGTGCTACGAAAGCTAGTGTGCTTCCAATTAAACCTGTTGGACTATAACTTGGTGTGTGATTTTTAACTTTGCACACCCCAGTCCACACTAGCATCTCCAAATCATAACATTAACAAGGTATTGGTTCCTTGGATTAGCTCTTGCATTCAATGCCTCTTAAGCAAGTTGCAAACTACTTTGCAAGCTGCAGGCTGTCCAATACACTGAGTACTTTAAACAAGACAGCCACTGACAAAGGAACTGATGTTTCCCATTTGCATCACAGTTACAGCTGATATTCATTTTAAATGCAGATGCATTACATAATTGGAACGGCAGAGAGCGCAGTGGAATTTATAATCAGACTCGCGCTGTACTAACAATGGTTTAGCACATGGGCAGCTACCTACCTACCTCTTTATGGACCATGTCTTTTCCTTGGCTGGCAATTGTTGTGCCATAGGTCATGGCAAAATCCGCTACTGGCTCACTGAGGAAGTTGTTGATCGGAAGCCCCATGTCAATTCCTTGGACGGTGTAGCTGGTGGGTTGGGGGTGCTGCGAGGCACTGGTGTCATCGAAAAGTTGGTTGGGGTCCATCATGTTGGAAACGGGAGGCCGCCCTCTCTGTTTTGGAGCTAGGGAGCAAGTGCAAAGGTCATTCTGGTCAGGAGCTACAGGCTCACAAAAGAACTACAAACACAGCAGACCAAAAGAACCAACTGAACTGAGATACAAGCATTATGGAAGGTCACAACTCTGCTTCCACGTGCACATGTTCGATGTAAATCTTGATTCTTTATACCTACACCCAGCTTCTCACAGAGTGCCAGACCTGAAGTGAACAAATCACACTGGAAAAGTCGGGATTAACCTGGAATCCTGATCCAGGATTTAGTTCCTCCCAAAGCTGTTCTTTGCATTGGTCCATTCAAAACAATAATTCATTTGATTTTGACTCTTTAATCATATACTGTAGCCTTGCTGGTTACTGTCAGTGATATTCTACTGATTCCAGCAAGCAGTGCACTGTCTATTCATAATTTTAATGAAACAGAGCACACAGAGAGGAGGGAATTCTATCAAAAACTTATTTGCTCCCGGTCTTTGATAATGTAACCCAAGCCAGTTATAAGATATAGAAAAATATTATTATAACACTCAATATCCATTAAGATAATTTACTTGGACACCGATTCCCCTTAAATAAAACAGTGTTAAAATGAGCTCATCTCAAAGGCCATCTCCTATTCCCCTCTGGAAAGAACTGCCATACTGATCATTTCACAGCCAGAAATAACCTTTTGTGCTCTCAGATTGCTCTCCCTCCAGGGTGCTGTCTGGGCAACTTAAACTCATGTTATATGCAAACTGTACAAAGATTTAATCACTGCACACGCCAGCAATGCTGTGATTTGGAATCCACAGCTCAGTAAACAGGTGGAAGCATTCAAACATTCAAATCAAGAGAAGGTGGTCATTTGGCTCCTTCATGCCTTTTCTGCACTTAGATCACGGCTGATCTGGGCGTAACCTCAACTCTATTTTCCTACCTATTCATGTCTTAAAAGTGCACAAACATAAAAACTTTGAGCAACAATAGGTTACATGGCTCGTCGAGCCCACTTTGCCATTCAACATGATCATGGCTTATCCTCTACATCAACACCACACACTTGCTAAAGTCCATGTACACCACATCCACTGCTCTACCTTCAATGTGTTTTGTCACATCCTCAAAAGAATTCAATAAGGCTTGTGAGGTATGACCGGTCTCTCACAAAGCCATGCTGACTATGTCTAATTAAGCTATGACTTTCCAAAGTAATTATAAATCCTGTCAGAATCCTCAAATAAATTTGCCCACCACAGACGCAAGCTTGATTTCACCGTAGTTTTGATTATCCTATTCCCTTTCTTGAACAAGGGGATAACACTTACCACCCTCCAATCATCTGACACTACTCCTATGGACACTGAGGATGCAAAGATCATCGCCAAAGGCACAGCAATCTCTTCCCTCACTTCCTGTAAAAATCTTGGGTATATCCCATCTGGTCCAGGGTACTTATCTATACTTATGTTTTTCAAAATTTTCAGCACATGCTCCTTCTTAACATCAACCTGTTTGAGCAGATCAGTCTGTTCCAAATTGTCCTCATAAACCTCAAGGTCCCTCCTAATAAATACTTTGCTTCAGTATTCACTAAGGACCTCCCCTACCTCCTCTGACTCCAAGCACAAGTTCCCACCACGATCCCAAATTGGCCCTACCCTCACTCTGGCCATCCTCCTGCTCCTCACACAAGTGCACAATGCATTAGGGTTTTCCTTAATCCTACTGCACTAAAGCTTTTTCATGCTTCCTCTTAGCTCTCTAAGATGATCAACACAAAATGTCAGTTCAAGTCATCTTCCATCTACTTATTTTCCATGAATACTGCTGTGCTGCATACTAATATATGGGATTTATATGGAGATTCAATAGTCACTTTACAAATAACAGTTAAAAAGGAAAAAAAAATACAAGACCTGGGAAAGCACAGGTGAAATCAGTCTAAGTAGATAGCTCTTTCAAAAACACCAAGCACAAACAAGGGCTTAAAATCCTCCATCAATGCAAAGTGAACAATTTGGACCCTCCCTCACACTCACCCTCCAGGGGCACCCCTACCCCTACCTCACACTCTCACTCACCCTCCAGGGGCACCCCTACCCCTCCCTCTCCCTCACCCTCCAGGGGCACCCCTACCCCTCCTTCACCCTCACCC